>NC_057798.1:254455737-254464113 GCF_018294505.1 Triticum aestivum
GTTATTGTTTTGTTTATATTTTGAGCATCTAACTATTTTATCAAAATGTGGTTTCTCCACCATAATTGCTCATGATTTATTTGACCTATCTTGAACATTTTAGTTTTAACTTTTGAAAACTTTATTCCTTTGACTTGATTTTGAATTTAACTTTGAACGAGATCTGAATCATCATGAGATTAGCAACAGTGATCGTGGTGACGTGGCATCATTAGCGTGGGATTACTGTAGCTTAATTATCCGGTCGTCACAGCACCTTGCCTAGATGTTGTTGGATCATATGTCATCATTGTATTTTAGATGGGCAGATTGATTATTGTGTTTGACCCGTTAAGAAACTAGTTTAGATTTTCCTTACATACCTTTATCGGCCATAAAAAACATTGCATGATTTTGTTGTATCTTCATACCCACGTACGCTAATGAAGTACATTCCAAAAGAAAAATTATGCATGCATACCTCGGTTGGAAACAAGGGTACCCACGTACATTGATTACCTAAAGAAACTATTGCCTGAAGGTTCTGGTATGGAAAGTATATTAATGGGTTAATCAATTTGAATTGATTTGGAAAGGATAATTGATAAAATTATTTAATGGGCATCCTAACGGGGACGAGACTTGCCTGCTCCCTGCCCGTGCTCTCATCCGTGCTCCCGTGTACGTGGCTTGATTTGATTGGAAAAAAATAAGGCCCGGCCTCACCCCCTGAAAATCAGGGGGGAGATGATTAGATTAGAAAAGAAAAAGAGAAAAGGACAGCCGTAGGATGAAGTGGGAGCACGGAAGGAAGCATGGTAAGGAAGCAGGCAAGCCGGATCCTCCTAACGGATGGCTAGAGTCATGCAAGTTTCATTGTCATGATTTCTAGGCGTGAATGTACTTGGGTATATACCTTTTTTTTCTAGGCATGGGAATTGGTGATGATACTACATTTAAACACTTCATATATTATTTTTTAAATGTGAGTATATACCAGTTAGTAACCGAGTATCTATGTTGAGGAGAACTTAAAATAGGAACCGAGTATTTAAATGTGAGTATATACCAGTTTGTACGCGTGGCAGCTCCGGGGCGACAGGATCGGGGCATCGGCGCCGGCGGTTTGTTCCCCCTCCCGATCCAATCGGGAGAGATGGGGGAGGGAGATATTTCGGGGAGGAGAGGGGGGAAGTGGGGGCGACGGGATCTAGGGTTCGGTCGAGGGGTAGGTGTAGGTCGGGGTGGGCCAGTTCGACTGGGCCGGCAGGATGGCCAGCTGGGCCGGTTGGCCCGGGGGGGGGGAATTGGGTCGGCCTGGCTGGGCCATGGCCTAGTTGGGCCGAGCGGGAGTTCTTTCTATCCTTTTGTTTTTTTGTTTTTTTATTTGTTTTTTTGTTATTGTTTTGTTTATATTTTGAGCATCTAACTATTTTATCAAAATGTGGTTTCTCCACCATAATTGCTCATGATTTATTTGACCTATCTTGAACATTTTAGTTTTAACTTTTGAAAACTTTATTCCTTTGACTTGATTTTGAATTTAACTTTGAACGAGATCTGAATCATCATGAGATTAGCAACAGTGGTCGTGGTGACGTGGCATCATTACCGTGGGATTACTATAGCTTAATTATCCGGTCGTCACAAATCTCCTCCATTACAAGAAATCTCGTCCCGAGATTTAAGAGGTAGTGAAAGGGGGAAAGGTTTGGTAACGAATCTAGCGGGTCTTCTCATCCTGGCTTGATCTTCTCGAAGAGGCCGGTCCAATATATTGATGTCTTCATTTTTCTGCTTTAGGTCATCATGATGAAGTCGGCGTCCTTTTTTCAGGAACTCCATCGTACTTACGAAAGAATAAAGAGTGGGCATTCCGGGAGAACAGACCTCTGCAAGGTCGACTATCTGGTCGATAACATCGGGGAGGGTGGCGGATAGCAACTCTCGAATTGAAACTTAAGAAAATATCGTGAGCAAAGTAAGAAGGTGTAAAATAGAAGTTTCAAGCGCGCAGACAAACGTTCAATGCCTGAAACGGGGCGTGAACGGGGTTCAAAGCAACGGGAATAAGAATTATGTCTGATACCAGAATTGATGGTCTCTCCAAAGGTGGCTCGTGAATTACTTATGAGGACACGCGCGAGGAACAACCTTGGGAACAAGAGGTGTAGAGGTGAGTCAGGTTTCGATCCTGTGGAACTGTGGGTTATGGGCCCACCATGTGGGTTAAAAGTTGGAAAGGCGGTGATGTCTTGCACAATCATGTAAGCAAGGCATGTCAGAGGATAGCATGTCAATTATGTCGGCAACAATGTCGGTACCAAGGGCGAGGGACGAAGAGAACCATTTTCCTGCTCGTTGAACAAGGCGGACCAATAGGCAAAGTTCTCGTCCATCGTTGGCAATCGGAATGTCATCAACAATGATAGCAGGGTCTTGCTGACAGAATTGTACACCGAGGTGTTTACATAAGCAGGAGAATATTACTGCTTAGATCATATAGATCACAAGAAACATTAAACCAACCAACGGAAAGGAAAATATGATTATCATATTAAACAGAACAATGGAAAGGAAAATGTGTTTAAACACATATTTCAAGGGTATATCCTTCCCAAGGACAAGCAGAGCATGATATCCATGACAAGATATAATTAGAAAACCCTTTAGGTAAGGGGAGAGAAATTTCATGACATTACCCATACAACGGTGTTTGGATAATTGAGCAGGAAACATTTAGCATTGGGCTTCAAATGTTCTTGTTGAAAATCAGAGTACCACAGACATGCTTCGAGATAGCATTGACATGGTCTTCAAGCAAAGGTCAGACTTTGGATACACAAAGGATCCATCAGGATAAACTTATTAAACAAGGCATTCAATTCCCTCATGGAAAAATGGTTAACCTTGTTATAAAGGAAACTATAACACTAGGTCCTCCAGTCAGGTGTGCTCGGCATGACATCACCTTATCGGGTCATACGAGGATCAATGTTATAACTCTTGAAAATATGTTCCAACCATCATATCTGACCGAGAAGAGAAGGTGCGGCACCAATTGACGAGAGGACAATGTAAGATTCTCGGGAAATGAACTATGGAAGTGAGTTCTAAGACAAGAATTCATCATTAACCCAAGGAGAGCATGAGGTGGCTGATGGACTCAGCGACAACTCATCAAGGTTTCCAAAAAGATGGATTTCCATAGTTATGTAAACAAGGAGATAGCATTTGTCAGATCAAATGATATAATGATGTATGCTCGAGGAAAACATACACAATTAAACATTGGTAGAAAGGTGCACCTGAAATATGGGCTCATGTAGCATGATCAATGTTAGAATGGTGATTCAATAACCAATAGTCTAAGAATGAACTGTCGACCATTGACTTCATGGCAATAGGGTTGCTGGAAGTATAGAATCCAAGGAGCGTTGTTACTTGTTAGTATCCCGGTTAGAATCAACACGGGGACCAAGAAAGAATGGTGATGGGAAGAAGTGTTACTATATCAAGAATTCTTAAGAGGTGGAGCAATTCTCATAACATTCTTGACATAAAAGATGGTAATACTTCCAAGGTAAAGAAGAACAAATGCTGGTTAGCAAGGATCTCAAGGTATAACACAAAACACGAACAAGTTTGTGTTGAGAGGGAAATCAAGGATGTTGTCGATGATAACACAAATCATCAAGGGGCAAGGATGGTATTTCCCATCATGAATTCAATTGATATCCTGGAAGAGCTCGGAATGTTGATGATGATCATGACACAATTGTCGAGAGATTTCATGAAGGTGTAATCGATCGGCGATGACATCAAGTCAAAGGAATGATGAAGCGAAAGGTTATTGGAACCACGGGTACATCACAGAATCCAGCTTGTTGTTCAAGGCAAAATGATATGACGAGGAAAGTCAACATAAGCTTAGCTCATCGTCGAAATTTGTGCTCCGGGAAGAAGGACCCAGTAGCACAATGAAAATTAGCACGGTAATGATGTAGCCGAACAGGCTAAGAATGGCGTGATCGGGTACAAACTCGTAAGTAAAGAAGATTACTAAAAGTTGTTGAACCGTAGTGCGGACTCGGTTCAGTTATCGGTGTCTTTGAGTGTTTAATAACTCAAAGCCCGTGAAAAATTGGAATCAGTGAGAATGTAGTACTTGATGGAGAACTCATAAGAAGTTATGCAGTCCCGTGATGATCTTGAGATACCAGGGTGTAATACTCGACGAAAGATCAAAGTAAAGGTTGGACAGGTGTATTGATCCACAGAAGACAAGTGCTTAAACTTGCCCGAGAAATGGGATCAAAGAAGAACATATGGTCGGAACCACGATTGCAAAGGATCAATTCACCGATACCAAGGATATTATATCAAGGAAATAGTTATTATTACAAGAAGCTTCCATGATAGGATCTACTTCATGTCCATGGGCATGAACACAAATGTTCAAGGTCGACTCTCACTTTTCCAAAGCATAACCTTACAGTCACTTCTCGTTTCGATAATGGCATTAGTGTTGAAAGTTTTACCTAGTGAAATACCAGATGAGTATGACCCGTGAAAACTTCCAAGTTCACATATATTAAGGAAGGCATAGGTTCAACCCATCAGGGCATCTTAGGAACATATACCACAAACTTCGGGGTAAATAATACAAGCTCGAAAGTAGAGCATTGTTCAAAAGTAGATGATACAATTTACCAAAAGCATTATATACCCATGGAAAGGCTCTCAAGGTTATTCAATATGAAGGACACTATCGGATAAAATCCAACAAAGGAACTGATGGTCCACAAGGGATCTGATGTGAGCATCGGTACTCAACCAGAGGAAGAAGAAGGCACGCGCATCATATTATAGAACATCTGAATAATTCGATGCTTAGATAACAAAGGAATTACGATTTCCAAAACAAAGGATCAGAAGCAGTCGCTCTGATCAAGGATGGATAAGTTGGATAGACCAGAGGCACAATTGACGACAAATAGTTTGGTCGAGAACCAGCTCATGATTAAAACGACGTCTGAGCCGGAAGGATGAATTCTAGGATCTGTTTGAGGATTGCGAGCATTCACAACAAATCGAATCAACGGACTCAAAATGACAATGACAATGGATGTCAACAAGATTACTAGACTTATGGGACTAACCATAATGCAAGCAATCAAGAATTTCAAGAGCAATAGGATGCTCAAGATTTTTGGAAGATCGAATGATATTTCGAGGATTGGTGACATACATGAATCAACTGGGGATGAGTGGATACTCGGTAAGTGCGAGAAATTATCCATAGTGGTATTCATATAGCAAAGAACTGCAAGGCAGTAGGCACAAAGTATTCTCGGAACATTAGAGAGAATTTCGAGGTATCTTGTAATAACAAGATCGACTGGGTATAAGGTAAGGATGACGGGTGTAAGTATTTATCCATAGGGATATTGCAGTGGTAGGGAATTGCAAAAGCAACGGGCACAAGGTCTCGGGAGAATATCGGAAGGTATCTTCGGAATCCTTCGGTGCACAAAGTAATCATCTGGACTGAAGAGGCTCTCTGGGAGAAAGTACTATCGAGAACCTAGAGTCAGAGTTAGTAAAAAAATTGTTTAACCCGAATAGAAGAGAGATCAGATTCCCAGAGTACAGATCGAGGAGTAAAAGATCCTAATACTACCGAATGGCAACGTGGGCCCGTAAGGCACACAACCATGTTAGTAAAAGTTTTGTAATGTCTAGACTCGACTTCGGCCAAGGAGTGTGGAAGGGGGATTCCTACAGGCAGTCGGCTCTGATACCAACTTGTGACGCCCCCGATTCAATCGTACACTAATCATGCACGCAAACATGTACGATCAAGATCAGGGACTCATGGGAAGATATCACAACACAACTCTAAAAACATAAATAAGTCATACAAGCATCATATTACAAGCCATGGGCCTCGAGGGCTCGAATACAAGTGCTCGATCATAGACAAGTCAGCGGAAGCAACAATATCTGAGTACAGACATAAGTTAAACAAGTTGCCATAAGATGGCTAGCACAAACTGGGATACAGATCGAAAGAGGCGCAGGCCTCCTGCCTGGGATCCTCCTAACTACTCCTGGTCGTCGTCAGTGGCCTGCACGTAGTAGTAGGCACCTCCAGTGTAGTAGGAATCATCGTCGACGGTGGCGTCTGGCTCCAGGGCTCCAACATCTAGTTGCGACAACCAGGTAGAAGGGAAAGGGGGAAAAGAGGGAGAAAAGCAACCGTGAGTACTCATCCAAAGTACTCGCAAGCAAGGAGCTACACTACATATGCATGGGTATATGTGTAAGGAGGCCATATCAGTGGACTGAACTGCAGAATGCTAGAATAAGAGGGGGATAGCTAGTCCTATCGAAGAGTACGCTTCTGGCAGCCTCCGTCTTGCAGCATGTAGAAGAGAGTAGATTGAAGTCCTCCAAGTAGCATCGCATAGCATAATCCTACCCGGCGATCCTCTCCTCGTCGCCCTGTTAGAGAGCGATCACCGGGTTGTATCTGGCACTTAGAAGGGTGTGTTTTATTAAGTATCCGGTTCTAATTGTCATAAGGTCAAGGTACAACTCCAAGTCGTCCTCTTACAGAAGATCACGGCTATTCGAATAGATAAACTTCCCTGCAGGGGTGCACCACATAACCCAACACGCTCGATCCCATTTGGCCGAACACACTTTCCTGGGTCATGCCCGGCCTCGGAAGATCAACACGTCGCAGCCCCACCTAGGCACAACAGAGAGGTCAGCCCGCCGGTCTAAATCCTATGCGCGCAGGGGTCTGGGCCCATCGCCCATTGCACACCTGCACATTGCGAGGGCGGCCGGAAGCAGACCTAGCAACCTCCATTACAAAGGAAGTCACGTTACGCGGTCCAATCCGGCGCGCGCCGCTCCGTCGCTGACGTCACAAAGGCTTCGGCTGATACCACGACGTCGAGTTCCCATAACTGTTCCCGCGTAGTTGGTTAGTGCGTATAGGCCAGTAGCCAGACTCAGATCAAATACCAAGATCTCGTTAAGTGTGTTAAGTATCCGCGAACGCCGAATAGGGCCAGGCCCACCTCTCTCCTAGGCGGTCTCAACCTGCCCTGTCGCTCCGCCACAAAGTAACAGTCGGGGGCCGTCGGGAACCCAGGCCCACCTCTACCGAGATGGAGCCACCTATCCTTTCAGCCCCCTCATCAGAATCACTTGCGGGTACTCAACGAGCTGACCCGACTTTAGTCACCATCTGTATAGTATGTATGTATGTATAGTATATACCCGTGATCACCTCCCGAGTGATCATGGCCCAATAGTATAGCAAGGCAGACTGACAAGAATGTAGGGCCAATGATGATAAACTAGCATCCTATACTAAGTATTTAGGATTGCAGGTAAGGTATCAACAGATGTAGCAACAATGTCAGGCTATGCATCAGAATAGGATTAACGGAAAGCAGTAACATGCTACACTACTCTAATGCAAGCAGTATAGAGGAGAATAGGCGATATCTGGTGATCAAGGGGGGCTTGCCTGGTTGCTCAGATAAAAAGGAGGGGTCGTTGGTGACGTAGTCGACCACAGGGGCATCAGCATCGTCACGGGGTCTACCGGAGAGAAGAGGGGGGGGAGAAACAGTAAATACATAGCAAGCAAGTGCATAACAGGACAACAAGCAGAGCTAGACGTGTTCTAACGCTGTATGAGGTGATACTGGTGAAGGGGGAAACATCCGGGAAAGTATCCCCGGTGTTCCGTGTTTTCGGACAGATGAATTGGATGGGAAAAGTTGCTCTCTATGCTAGGGATGCGTGGCAGACGAACGGGTTGCATAACCGGATTCGTCTCATCGTTCTGAGCAACTTTCATGTACAAAGTTTTTCCATCCGAGCTACGGTTTATTTTATATTAATTTTTAAAGTTTTAAATCATTTTCTAGAATTAACAAAATTAATTTAATACTAAAATACATTTCTGACGTCAGCACGACGTCAGCAGTCAACCAGTCAATTGACTGGGTCAAACTGACATGTGGGTCCTACTGTCATTGACTAAGACTAATTAAACAAGTTAATTAGTTGTTCAGTTTCATTAATCAAAATTAATTAAGTTAATTAATTCTTCAATTAATTAATTAATTAATTAATTGTTTTTATTTTTATTATATACATTTTTTCTTTTTTTTTTAAACGTTCTCAGGGGGTGGGGCCCCCATGTCATTGGCCCTAGGGGCCAAACGGGCGTGCGGGTAACGGGAAACGGGCACGGGCGAGGGCACCCGTCGAGGCTGACCCTGGTGCGGCGGACGGAGCCCAGGGGCGCCGGACCCGGGCGCCGACTGACCGGGGCCGCAGTTCGCGGCGGCGGTGAGCGCAGGGGAC
>NC_057798.1:254464537-254465206 GCF_018294505.1 Triticum aestivum
CGCGTGCCCGAGGCCACCAGGGGAGGCGAGCTCTGGTGAGCCGTGCAGCAGAGGCGGATGGGGCCGCCGCGGGCGCGCAGAAGCAGGCGCGGCCCGGCGGTTCGAGGCTGCAGCAGCAGGGGAGGAGGCTAAGGGCGCGAGGGGCCGGTGGCCGGGGGCGGGGCGGAGCGGCGCCTCCTACAGCACGCAGCTGCGGGACGAGGGGAGGCATGGCGAGCCGGCGCGCGCGTGCGCTGGACGAGGCTGCGGACATGAGCGCGCGGGTGGACGGAGCCGGCGACAGAGATCGAGGGGAGAGGAGGAAGGGAGGGGTGGTGGCTCACTGGGCCCTGCAGGTGTGCGAGAGTGAGCTCAGGGAGGGCTCGACGGCGGCATGCTCCGGCGATGGGGACGGCGCGGTGGCTCCGGCGACGGCGTCGGGATGGTGGTGATGGCCGTCGAGGGCGACAGGGTCGAGGGGGGTGACGGGGACGTCGTTCCGGCGAGGAGAGGGACGAGGAGGTGAGGAGGACGGTGAGGCGGCGACGAGATCCGGCAACGGCGTGGCAGCTCCGGGGCGACGGGATCGGGGCATCGGCGTACGCGGTTTGTTCCCCCTCCCGATCCAATCGGGAGAGATGGGGGAGGGAGATATTTCGGGGAGGAGTGGGGTAACGAGAGGGGGAAGTG
>NC_057798.1:254465608-254475066 GCF_018294505.1 Triticum aestivum
GGCCGAGCGGGAGTTCTTTCTATCCTTTTGTTTTTTCTATTTGTTTTTTTGTTATTGTTTTGTTTATATTTTGAGCATCTAACTATTTTATCAAAATGTGGTTTCTCCACCATAATTGCTCATGATTTATTTGACCTATCTTGAACATTTTAGTTTTAACTTTTGAAAACTTTATTCCTTTGACTTGATTTTGAATTTAACTTTGAACGAGATCTGAATCATCATGAGATTAGCAATAGTGATCGTGGTGACGTGGCATCATTAGCGTGGGATTACTGTAGCTTAATTATTCGGTCGTCACAGCACCTTGCCTAGATGTTGTTGGATCATATGTCATCATTGTATTTTAGATGGGCAGATTGATTATTGGGTTTGACCCGTTAAGAAACTAGTTTAGATTTTCCTTACATACCTTTATCGGCCATAAAAAACATTGCATGATTTTGTTGTATCTTCATACCCACGTACGCTAATGAAGTACATTCCAAAAGAAAAATTATGCATGCATACCTCGGTTGGAAACAAGGGTACCCACGTACATTGATTACCTAAAGAAACTATTGCCTGAAGGTTCTGGTATGGAAAGTATATTAATGGGTTAATCAATTTGCATTGATTTGGAAAGGATAATTGATAAAATTATTTAATGGGCATCCTAACGGGGACGAGATTTGCCTGCTCCCTGCCCGTGCTCTCATCCGTGCTCCCGCGTACGTGGCTTGATTTGATTGGAAAAAAATAAGGCCCGGCATCACCCCCTGAAAATCAGGAAGGAGATGATTAGATTAAAAAAGAAAAAGAGAAAAGGACAGCCGTAGGATGAAGTGGGAGCACGGAAGGGAGCATGGTAAGGGAGCAGGCAAGCCGGATCCTTCTAACGGATGGCTAGAGTCATGCAAGTTTCATTGTCATGATTTCTAGGCGTGAATGTACTTGGGTATATACCTTTTTTTCTAGGCATGGGAATTGGTGATGATACTACATTTAAACACTTCATATATTATTTTTTAAATGTGAGTATATACCAGTTAGTAACCGAGTATCTACGTTGAGGAGAACTTAAAATAGGAAGTTTTTTGTATCATCAGGTATTTCCTTAAAATTTAATTAATGGGTATGTATTGTGAGCAGAAGTTAAAATATGAATTTAGTAACCGGGTTTATGTATATTATCGTTAGCTGTATAATAGCATTGTGTATATATTTTGATTAGGTATAATACCCTTGGAATGTGTATAATTACATTAGGTATATCACCAACAAATACGAGCTGGTATAATACCACCCAACTAGTATCGCATGAAAGTGCTAGGTATATACTTGCAATACATACACATTTCCATTGGGTAACCGGGTATGTATGGTGAGCAGAAGTTAAAATAGGAAGTTAGTAACCGTGTTTGCGTACATTATCATTAGGTATAATAACCCCGGTGCATCTATTATGTGCCATTGGGTTACAAGACATGTTAGACTACATTTATAGGTATCTAGAATTTAGAATAAATCACTGGGCATATAGTATCTGAGTACGAATGTTGAAACTATTTTTAACGATACAATAGTATAATTGTATAATGCAAAAAGTTGTTTATGAGAGAATCAGTAGCATTCATTATTCGTGGAAACCAATCTGGAATCAATGGACGTGGAGGGTGCTAATGCATGCAAGTAGAAAATGGAAAGAAAATAATTTGGAAAGTACTCCAACGAAAAATGCACTAACGGGTTGGATCCAAATAAGGTGCCCAGGCACCTAGGTGCCCCACACATTTTACATATCTCTACTCCTAATGGAGCAGTTGGTAGTCTCGCTTCCAGGTTTTTTTTCGTCCCACCACTTTCCTCCGGTTTTTTTCCGTAGGTTAACCGTCGTAGATTTTTTTCGATGATGGTTTCTTATTCACCGGTTTATTTACCCCTCAGCTCTTTCCTTGCAAATTAGGACTTTCCAAACGTGCACGCAATCACGGATCTAAATTTACTAACTTATCCAAATCAACTGATACCTTCCATTATTGCAAATTTCTTTAGGAAACAAATAATAGATTTTAAGGCAACAAATAAAAGATTTTAAAGACACATCATACTTTACTAATAATCACTAAAAATCAAATCTAAATTAATTAACCTTACCTTAAATCACTCAATCACTTTAATTAGAAAACATTTTCTTTCCTAACTGCACCTCGCTTAGTATGCACATAACAATCCGAAGTAATTAGGGTCACATGATTGAATCCATTTATTTAGAGCGACATGATTGCGTTCCGGGATGGAGGCCATGATTTCGTTGAGGTCGTTGCTGCCTCCTACACTCAGGGTGTGTCGCCGAGATCGAGGCGAGCATGAGGAGTTGTGGCCACCGCCATGGTCACCTCATCGCAGGGGATGGAGCACACCGTCGGCCTACAGCTTGTGGAGATCAGCACTTTCCAAACGTGCACGCAATCACGGATTTAAATTTACTAACTTATCCAAATCAACCGATACCTTCCATTATTGCAAATTTCTTTAGGAAACAAATAATATATTTTAAGGAAACAAATAAAAGATTTTAAAGACGCATCGTACTTTACTAACAATCACTAAAAATCAAATCTAAATTAATTAACCTTACCTTAAATCACTCAATCACTTTAATTAGAGAACATTTTCTTTCCTAACTGCACCCCGCTTAGTGTGCACATAACAATCCGAAGTAATTAGAGTCACATGATTGAATCCATTTATTTAGAGCGACATGATTGCGTTCCGAGATGGAGGCCATGATTTCGTCGAGGTCGTTGCTGCCTCCTACACTCAGGGTGTATCCCCAAGATCGAGGCGAGCGTGAGGAGCTGTGGCCACCTCCATGGTCACCCCATCGCAGGGGATGGAGCACGCCGTCGGCCTACAGCTTGTGGAGATCACTGTTGCTCTTCAGGTCGCGTGGTGACCGGATCTTGCCGATGTGTCCCTCCCCGACGACCTCCTCTTCGCCCGGTTGGCCGGCATGGATCTCGCCACTACTGCCCTCAACTTCTCTGCCTCGAGCTCGACGGTCAGCTACCATGGATCCCCCAGCTGGAGGGTCACGTGAACCAGCCGTCCTCCCATGCTGCAGCGGCGAGAAGGTGACATGGCTCTCCGTACACGAAGAGTGGAGTGTGGAGTTCGGTCAAGTACTTATATACTTGGCCTCTACTGCTGATCCATGTACATGGAGAAGAACAGACAACCGCTCATTCATGCTTCGTTCCACTCCTTTGCGCTACATTACTGGAGGTGACATTTTCCTATCTCTCTATGTTGTAACAAGCCTGTTGCCTGCATAGTTAATGGATTTTTTATTTAAATTTATCGCCGCTTAGTGCTTTGTTGCAATTGTTCACGCAAGATTCTTATATATAATCTGAGCGTATGTAGGCATACTTAGCTTTGCTATTCCAATTTTTTTTGGCGCATAGAAATAAGAGTATTGTCCAGGTTAGGTATTCAATTGAGTATGGTATTTGGATTGCTATCAGAATGTCTTTTCTATGCATGTGATTTCTCACATCTGGTTATAATATTTGTGAAGACATACATTGCACGTGCACTTGGAAGTGGGCCCGTGGCCCGCGCTGGACGGCGCCGACGCCGATCCGAGCCACCTCGTCCGCGTATTCTTGGAGCTGTGGCTGGTCGATTTACATGAAATTAATTCCTTCAGTTCTGGTGGCAAATATAATACACATAATCCATATTGTTATGCACTAGCATGTATGTGTGAAATAGATGGATTATGGTCCCGTACCCAATAAGATGGATATGTGTGTGTGTTAGAGAGAGAGGGAGAGGGGGATAGAGAGTGAGGAAGACGGAGGGAGAGTGTGTGTCTGTGTGTGTGAGGATTTGATGGTAAAAAAGATCACCACTGTCGTAATATTGAACTCTTAAAGTTAATGTGGCCCCGTTGCAACGCACGGGCGTTCTTCTAGTATATATATATATATATATATGGGGGGGCACCGCTAGAACACACACCAACAATTGTTAGCCGTGTGCGGCGCCCCTCCACAGTTTACGCCTCCGGTTATATTCACGTAGTGCTTAGGCGAAGTCCTGCGCGGATCACTTCACCATCACCGTCACCATGTTGTCGTGCTGACGGAACTCTCCCTCGACATTGTTGGATCAAGAGTTTGAGGGACGTCATCAAGCTGAACGTGTGCAGAACTCGGAGGTTGTCGTGGTTCTAAGTCTGACAGTAGAATGGGGGGTAGGTATGGAGAGGCAAGATCCTAACTATGGAGCAGTTGTACAGACAAGGGATGTACGAGTTCAGGCACTCCTCGGAGGAAGTAACAGCCCTACGTCTCGGAGCCCGGAGGCGGTCGACTGGATTATGTGTGTATCGATTACAGGGGTGCGAACCCTTTACACTGAGGAGGGGGGTGGCTTATATAATGTCTGCCAGACCCCTCCGGACCTCAGTTATGCAGGGTTTAAAGTACATTAAGGCCTGGCGTTTCTAGTAACGCGTAACATAAAGTGTCATCATGGCCACAAAGACTACTTAATTACAGACCGTTGAATGCAGAGTGGCTCTTGATCTCCTGGTGGTCGAGTGAGTCTTCATGGTCGAGTCCTTCGCGTCCGTCGAGTGAAGTCTCTCTTTGGTCGACTGGAAGGCTGCTTCTTCTGAGGGTGTCCTTGGGAAGGGTACTTGAGACAGGTCTGTGACCCTACCCTAGGTACATGACTTCATCATTAGCCCCCGAATGGATCGAGGTTTGAGTGAGGAAGGAGTTGATAATATTTCTGACCTGCTCTTGTGTTCTGAGCACGTCACATCTTGGATCAATAATCTTTTTGTTGATGGCAGCAACTTTTCTTTCAGTCGCCTTGATCCATTCTTTTCCCCGTCGAGTGAACTTTTGAACTTAGTAAACTTCCGAGCGACGGATCGCAGGAAATCTACCGTCTGACAGATTGATCTGCTGTTAGCGGATTTCGTGGGATCCGAATTTTGGGAAGCGCGCGAAGCGGGGCGGACTGCGGCGCTCGGATGGGATAGGGCGTGGACGCCTCGATTTCCGCGCCGCCTTTTTCGCCACGTATCACGCATGCGCGGTTGTTTCGGGATGTGATAGGATTGCCCGGGCCCACTCGTCAGCCACTCGGAAGCGTTCTTATAAAATGCGTCGGTCGAGGGTTTTTGAACAGTACCCCCCCCATTTCTCCATCTGCCCTCTCCGTCTCCGCCCGCCGTGCCCGCTCTCACCCCCGCCCATCCACTCTTCGTGCGCTCGCCGGCGACAATGGTGAAGGAGAAGACGGCGGCCTTGGAGGGCGCGAAGAAGGCAACAGCGACGGGGAAGGCGAAAGGGAGAGCATCCAGTCGGGGCGGATCCTCGTCAAGGTCCCACCTACCGCAAGGTTGGGTCCAAGGGGATTGGATCCGCTCGACCATCACCGAGACGGATCTCAACGACCTGGCCAACGAGGGCCTGATCCCTCACGGGGCAGCGAGGCTCCCGGGGAACGAGTGGCAACCACAGCCGCAGGAGGGTGAGTGCGTTCTTCTAGCTACTCACGTAGACCGCGGGTTCTCCCTGCCTCCGAGTGTTTTCTTCCATGGGTTCTTGAATTTCTTTGGGGCGCAACTCCACCATTTCAATCCAAATTCCATTGCCTACCTTGCTGCCTTCGTGTCTATGTGCGAGAACTTCCTGGGTTGTCGACCACACTAGGGTCTCTTTAAGCACATATTCACTTGTCGCTCACAGACAGTGAAAAAGGCGAGTCCGGATGACGATAGGACTAAGGTTATTCAGATGTGCGGGGGTCTTGGGATTCATATGAGGAGCAAGAGTACCTTTCCGGCCATGACCCTTCCTGAGTCGGTCAGAGGATGGCAATCGACTTGGTTCTACTACCAAGACGAGTCGACACCGGGGCAGTCGATTGGTCTCCCTCCGTTTTCCATGGACCGAGTGAACAAGCCCTCTTCTCTGAAGGTGCTCCCTGAGGAGAAAGCTCAAGTAAAAATGTTGATGGAGCGTGTAGTCCAGCTAGTTCGGGAAGGAGTGACGGGTATGGACCTTCTGGAGGTCTTCCTTAGGCGGCGCATCCAACCACTTCAGTACCGAGGCCACCCGATGTGGCTGTACTGTGGAACCGAGGATGAAACTCGGGTCCATCCAGAAGCAGTCGACGACGCCACACTGGAGAGGTGGATGACCGCGATCACAGGGAATAAGGACAACCCTCGAGGGGCCAGGAGGATTCCGCCACTCGACCATACCTATACTCCGGACACGGTATGCCCATTTTATCCTTAATTGTAATCTTGCTTTATCCATTCTGCTTTGTTACAAATTGGTCGATTGACCTTTGTTTTGTTGTCTGTCAGGCCACCACTGAATTGTACTCGATGCCCAATGGAGCATAGACGCCGACTGAGGAGGAGGAAGGAAGTGGGGGCGAAAGTCAGGAGGAGTGGGATTCGGATGCTGTCGATGATGATGAGGGCGAAGACTCTGGTGAGGAGGAAGAGGAGGAGGAGGACGAGGAAGTTGCCCCTCCTTGCTCGGAAAGACGCTCGAAGCTTGTCCATGATCCTGCGACCGAGCAGGGTAAGGGGGTCGCGACTGTCGCTCAGTCGACCAAGCGCCCTCGAACCACTTCTCCGGTGCCGACTGAGAAAGCTCCGAAGCAATCCAGAGTGGCGCCGTCGAAGCCGGCTAAGGTCTTGCCGAAGATGAAGATGGTGATCCCCACTATCTCAGGGTAATGATGCTACTTGAGTTTTTCTGTTCCACATGAACTTATTCTTGGTCGACTCATGAATCAACCGACTGACTTCTGGAACTGCAGCGCTGCCACTTCTGATACCTCGACCAGGGCTCAAGATCATGAGATGGAAGACGCTGCCACTTCAAAACCTGGTATGACTTTCATAGTTCCGTCTTCAGTCGACTGGCTCTTTATCTCTAATTTTGATTCTTTTCTGTAGCTCCGTCCAACGTCGTTATTACCCTTCCTGATGACGACGATGAGGAACCACTAAGGCAGGGGAGGAGCAGGAAAGCGTCTGCTGGCAAGGCGACTCAGGACGTGCCAGCACCCGAGACACTGGTCGCGGAGGGAGAGAATATCACTCGGCCTAGCGTATCTTTTGCGGTGCCGTTGACGAGTGCTCACCCCTCGTCGTCGAGTGCTGCACAGCCTTCACTTTTCTCGACCCACTACGTCCCGGAGGACCAAGCCAGTGCTGCGAAAGAAGCAATACGCCAGGCGGGAGTCATGATGGAGCAAGTGAAGGCCATCCGAGAAGCCAGCCAGGCAGCCTATGACGCCAGTTCAGCTCTTCAGAGTAACGTTCAGGTCAGTCAGTCACCGCCTGTTCTGTTAGGATATGATGTCTGAAGATTCTTCTTTCTGAAATTCCTAGTGATTGTCCTACACCCACTTGGTGTTTCGATTGAAATTCCGAGTTAGTAGGGGCACGCTGAGTGCACCCACTGGGTGTAGTCCCCAAGGCTATGGTGGACTGTTGGCAGTCGACCATAGTCTTTATGTCTTAAGTTTTTCCTTTATTCGACTAGGTCGAATGGATTCATAAACCGGTGGGGGCACGCTGAGTGCACCCACTGGGTGTAGTCCCCGAGACTGTGGTCGACTGCTGGTAGTGGACTACAGTCTGAAGAACATCTCCCGCTTTTTTTTGTTGGTCGACTGGTCGACTCTAACTTGATACTAGTGGGGGCACGCTGAGTGCACCCACTGGGTGTAGTCCCCGAGACTGTGGTCGAATATTTGTATTTGGCCGTAGTCTTAGAAACGTATGATTTTTCCTTAGTCACTCGGAAGTGAATTGTTTTTGACATCTGTCGATTGGTTCTTCGTAGAAATCCTGCGACCTTGCGGCTCGTTATACTGAGTTGGAGAACAAACACATCCAGCTCGAGCTTGATCTGAAGCTGGCCCAGGAGAATTTAACGAAGGCGAAGGAGGAAGCTAAAGGTATGTTTGGTGAGGCTTTCGATGACTGCCTTTGCCCCTCATTTGTTTGAAAGTCTGACCTTGTTGTAACTTTGCAGGCAAAGTGAAGGATGCCCTGAAGAAGAAAGACCTTGAGTTGGCTGAAATGCAGAAGGCAGCTTTAGAGAAAACCAAGCTCGCAGATGAGAAGTTGGCTTCGGTCACCAAGCTTGAAGAAGAAAACACCAATCTGAAAGCTGCTCTTGATGTTGCCAACAAAGAGGTCAGTCGACTGAAAAGTGATAAGATTGCCCTGAATGACAAGGCCAGTGAGTTGGTGGGAAAGAAGAACGATCTGGAGGCTTATCTGGGCAGACTCGCCAAGAAGCTATTCCTCATGCTCGAAGGTAATCTTTTGCACCAAACAGGTATTTTAACTGTGATCTTTCCATTCGACTCTTGTCCTGACTCGGTGGTTGTGCTTGCAGAATTTTGTCAGAACTTTGAAGAGGAGACTGGTCGACTGAAAGTAAACCTGGATCCCATCAATTCCCCTGTGAAGGATGAAGTTGCCATGAATGTGCTCTGGCTCGAATCTCGTGTTGCTGTCGTCGTTGATTATCTCGCAAGGCTGAAGGTCGCCACTTCCCGCATCGACACCACGCTCTGGTCCAGAGAGACGCTCCAGAATGACCTCGAGTCTTTGATGACTCGACTGAACACAGTCCCAAGTCGAGTGCAGGAGTGGAAGAAGTCTTCTGCCAGGTGTGGCGCTGACGTTGCTCTATCTCTGGCCCGAGTCCATTGCAAGGATGCACGAGAGGACAAGCTGGCGGCCCTTAGGGTGGCTAACACCAAGAAGCACGATTTTCGGTCTTTTATGGAGACCGTCATCGCCGCTGCCACTCGGATCGCTGATGGAATCGACCTGGACGAGTTTGTTGCACCTTCCAGCCCTCCACAGGAGGGGTAAAAAACTTCTGAGCTTGATTCTTTAAATTTGTCTCGGTATGCCGAGTGATTTTTGTAACCGACAAACCTTAACAGGCTTAGCGCCTGAGCACTTTCGGTTCCGTTAGGTGTTATCCGAACTTGGATTCGACGTTTAAATATGCTTGCATTTGGTTTGAGGTATCTTTTGCAGGTTAAAGCGAGGTGCTTATTGCAATCGACTTGTTCCCCAATTCACTTAGGCAGGCACTGGGCTGCAGCTAAGCCCCCAAGTGGGAGGTCTGCTCTCCACTCGGTAGGATTTTCAAAACTTAGGCGAGCACTGGGCTGCAGCTAAGCCCCCGAGTGGGAGGTCTGCTCTCCACTCGGTAGGATTTTCAAAACTTAGGTGAGCACTGGGCTGCAGCTAAGCCTCCGAGTGGGAGGTTTGCTCTCCACTCGGTAGGATTCTCAAAACTTAGGCGAGCACTGGGCTGCAGCTAAGCCTCCGAGTGGGAGGTTTGCTCTCCACTTGGTAGGATTCTCAAAACTTAGGCGAGCACTGGGCTGCAGCTAAG
>NC_057798.1:254475477-254499227 GCF_018294505.1 Triticum aestivum
GCACTGGGTTGCAGCTAAGCCCCCTAGTGGGAGGTCTGCTCTCCACTTGGTAGGATTCTCAAAACTTAGGCAAGCACTGGGCTGCAGCTAAGCCTCCAAGTGGGAGGTTTGCTCTCCACTCGGTAGGATTTTCAAAACTTAGGCGAGCACTGGGCTGCAGCTAAGCCCCCGAGTGGGAGGTCTGCTCTCCACTCGGTAGGATTTTCCAAACTTAGGCGAGCACTGGGCTGCAGCTAAGCCTCCAAGTGGGAGGTCTGCTCTCCACTCGGTAGGATTTTTAAGGCGTTTTTCTTATGGAGAACACATTATACTTGTGGCGTAGCTCGGAGGAGAGGGTAGCAGTCGACCTGCACCTCGTCCTCCTTGCAGAGCACATGTTGTACTTGTGGCGTAGCTCGGAGGAGAGGGTAGCAGTCGACCTGCGCCTCGTCCTCCATGCCAAGTGTACGTTGTATTTGTGGCGTAGCTCGGAGGAGAGGGTAGCAGTCGACCTGCTCCTCGTCCTCCTTGCAGAGCGTATGTTGTACTTGTGGCGTAGCTCGGAGGAGAGGATAGCAGTCGACCTGCACCTCATCCTCCTTGCGGAGCGCACGTTCGAATTTGAACTTAGGCAAGTGTTTAGACTGCAGCTAAGCCTCCGAGTGGGAGGCTGGCCCTCCACTCGGTAGGATTTTCGAAACTTAGGCGAGTACTTGGACTGCAGCTAAGCCCCCGAGTGGGAGGCTGGCTCACCACTCGGTAGGATTTTATTGGAACTTAGGCGAGTACCTGGACTGCAGCTAAGCCTCCGAGTGGGAGGCTGGCTCACCACTCGGTAGGATTTTATTGGAACTTAGGCGAGTACTTGGACTGCAGCTAAGCCTCCGAGTGGGAGGCTGGCTCACCACTCGGTAGGATTTTATTGGAACTTAGGCGAAACGGATTCGCAGCTAAGCCCCCGAGTTGGAGGCCGGCTCTCCACTCGGCAAGGATTTTTTTTACAAACTTAGGCGAAACGGATTCGCAGCTAAGCCACCCACTGGGTGAGAATTTTATTAAATAAATAAAAATGACATAAATCATTGGGGTAATTATAACACTATTATTTTGTGAAACATGAACTACAGAAGTACTTTTATTACAACCCATCCGAGTGAATACTTACGTGTAAAAGGGGCGGAGCAACTCCGCGTTCCAAGCTCGGGGCTCGTCGATGTTGTGCTCGACATTGTAGAGACGGTACGCTCCGTTGTGGAGAACTTTGGTGACGATAAAGGGACCTTCCCAAGAAGGAACGAGCTTGTGTGGTTTCTGCTGATCCACTCGGAGAACCAAATCTCCTTCCTGGACGGCTCGACTCTTCACATTTTTGGCGTGGAAGCGACGCAAGTCTTGTTGGTAAATGGTCGATCGGATCAGAGCCATCTCCCTTTCTTCCTCTAAAAGGTCAACTGCATCCTGCCGCGCTTGTTCTGCTTCAGCTTCAGTGTAGAGCTCGACCCGAGGAGCGTTGTGGAGCAGGTCACTCGGCAAGACCGCTTCAGCTCCATAGACCAAGAAGAATGGAGTTCTTCCAATCGACCGGTTAGGCGTGGTCCTTAGACACCAAAGCACCGAGGGAAGTTCATCGACCCATGCTCCAGCCGCATGCTTGAGATCACGCATCAGTCGGGTTTCAACCCTTTGAGAATCAAGCCATTGGCCCGCTCCGCTTGTCCATTCGACTGGGGATGGGCGACCGAAGCATAGTCGACTCGTGTGCCCTGAGATGTGCAGAACGCCCTGAATTCTTCCGAATCGAAGTTTGATCCATTGTCAGTGATGGTGCTGTATGGGACTCCATATCTGAATATCAGTTCTCTGATGAAGCTGACAGCAGTACCGGCGTCAAGGTTCTTGATGGGTTTGGCCTCGATCCACTTGGTGAACTTGTCGACTGCTACCAGTACATGTGTGAAACCGCTTCGGCCTATTCTCAAGGGTCCAACCATATCTAATCCCCATACTGCGAAGGGCCAGACGAGTGGTATGGTCTTCAGAGCTGATGCAGGCTTGTGTGACATGTTGGAGTAAAACTGACATCCCTCACACTTGTTGACTATCTCTTTTGCCATTTCATTCGCCCTTGGACAGTAAAATCCGGCTCGGTATGCTTTGGCTACGATGGTCCGAGAGGACGCATGATGGCCACAGGTCCCCGAGTGGATGTCATCAAGGATTATCCGACCTTCTTCTGGCGTTATGCACTTCTGACCAACTCCAGTCGTGCTCTCTCTGTACAGCTGTCCCTTGATCACAGTAAAGGCCTTGGATCGGCGGACGATCTGTCGAGCCTCTTCCTCGTCCTCCAGGAGCTCTTTTCTCAAGATATACGTGATATATGGTACTGTCCAATCGGGAGTGATCACTAAAGCCTCCATGACCAGGTCAACCACTGCTGGGACTTCAACCTCAGTCGGATCTGTGGCACTCTTGGGCTGCGGAGCTTCTTCGGTAAAAGGATCTTCTTTGACTGATGGAGTATGGATATGCTCCAAGAACACATCACTGGGAATGGCTTCTCTCTTGGAACCTATTTTCACCAAATCATCAGCCGCTTGATTTTTCAGTCGGGGTATATGATGGAGCTCTAACCCTTCGAACTTCTTTTCCAGCTTTCTCACTGTTTTGCAGTATCCAGTCATGGATGGGCTTCTAATGTCCCACTCCTTCATCACTTGGTTAACCACCAAATCTGAGTCGCCATAAACCATAAGGCGACGGACGCCGAGTGAAATGGCCATGCACAACCCGTACAAAAGGGCCTCGTATTCTGCTTCATTGTTGGAGGAATCAAAGTGAATCTGGAGCACATATCTGAGCTTATCTCCTCTGGGGGAAACCAAGACTACCCCTGCACCGGAACCATTTAACATCTTAGAGCCATCAAAGAACATGGTCCAATGCTCCGAGTGAACTTGAGTCGGCTGCTGCTGTTCAATCCACTCGGCAAGGAAATCTGCTATTGCTTGGGACTTAATGGCTTTCTTTGCCTCAAACTTGATATCAAGGGGAAGGAGTTCAATCGCCCATTTCACCACTCGGCCAGTTGCATCTCTGTTGTGCAGAATCTCTGAAAGTGGAGCATCGCTGATGACTGTAATGGAATGATCAGAGAAATAATGAGCAACCTTCTTCGTGGTCATGTAGATTCCATGCATAAGCTTCTGATAATGAGGATATCTTTGCTTTGATGGAGTCAAAACTTCAGACAGATAGTACACTGGGCGCTGAACTTTGAAGGCTTTCCCTTCTTCCCGCTCGACCGTAAGTACTGTACTGACGACTTGTCCTGTGGCTGCAATATAAAGCAACAGAGGCTCTTTGCTGATTGGAGCAGCAAGCACCGGCTGGGTGGAGAGCAGAGCTTTTAGCTTGGCAAACGCTGCATCAGCTTCTGGAGTCCACTCGAACTTGTCTGCCTTCTTCATCAGTCGGTAAAGAGGCAATGCCTTTTCACCGAGTCGAGAGATGAATCGACTTAACGCGGCCAAGCATCCAGTAAGCTTCTGGACGTCATGCACCCGCACAGGGCGTTTCATTCGGAGTATAGTGCCAACTTTTTCTGGGTTAGCGTCGATTCCTCGTTCGGAAACAAGAAAACCGAGTAACTTTCCACCAGGAACTCCGAATGTGCACTTTGATGGATTGAGCTTGATATCATACCTCCTGAGATTGGCAAATGTTTCAGCGAGGTCAGTCAATAGGTCGGAACCCTTTCGTGATTTGACCACAATATCATCCATGTACGCTTCAACGTTCCGACTAATTTGAGTGAGTAAACACTTCTGAATCATCCTCATGAATGTGGCTCCAGCATTCTTGAGGCCGAATGGCATGGTGACATAGCAGAAGCACCCGAATGGAGTGATGAAAGCTGTTTTGATCTCATCTGGTCCATACAGACGGATGTGATGGTACCCGGAATAGGCGTCTAGAAAAGACAATCTCTCACATCCTGCAGTCGAGTCGACAATTTGATCGATGCGAGGGAGAGGAAAATGATCTTTCGGGCAGGCCCGATTGATGTGTTTGAAATCAATGCACATGCGGAGTGACTTGTCCTTCTTGGTAACCATGACGACATTGGCGAGCCACTCGGAGTGGTATATCTCTCGGATAAACTCTGCCGCCAACAGTCGAGCCACCTCCTCGCCAATGGCCTTTCTCTTCTGGACGGCGGACCGTCGAAGATGTTCTTTGACTGGTTTTGCTGTTGAGTCGACTCTAAGGCGATGCTCAGCCAGCCCCCTGGGAACACCCGGCATGTCAGCAGGCTTCCATGCAAAGATGTCCCAGTTCTCACGGAGGAACTGGATGAGCGCTTCTTCCTATTTAGGGTCGAGTGTTGTGCAAATATGGGTCGGAGCTGCATTGGGGTCGGTCGGGTGAATGTGAACAGGCTTCGTCTCACCGGACGACTGAAATGCTAATTTAGTGGCAGGCTTCTTGGCCCACAACAAATCACTCGAATCTGCATTCTTCTTGTACCCCTCCAGCTCTACCATCGTTATCTGGGAATCGGCAATTTTTGAGCCTTTCTGAAAACACTCTTCTGCCTTCTTCCGATTGCCAGTGATAGTGATCACACCCTTGGGGCCGGGCATCTTCAGTTTGAGGTACACGTAACATGGTTGAGCCATGAACCGTGCGTAAGCTGGTTGCCCCAAAATGGCGTGGTAAGCGCTCTGAAAATCCACGACTTCAAATGTCAGCTTCTCCTTGCGGAAATGCTTCAAGTCACCGAACACCACGTCCAGAGCTATTTGGCCGAGTGACTCGGCCTTCTTTCCAGGTATAACTCCATGAAAACTCATGTTGCTGGCGCTCAATCTGGACATCGGAATGCCCATTCCTTTCAGCGTCTCCGCATACAATATGTTCAGTCCGCTACCACCATCCATTAGCACCTTCATCAGTCGAGTGCCCTCAACGACCGGGTCGACCACCAAAGCTTGCCTCCCAGGAGTGGCTATATGAGTCGGGTGATCGGACTGGTCGAATGTAATGGGAGTTTGGGACCATCTCAAATAACTTGGCGTCGCCGGGGCGACCATATTGACCTCTCGGTTGATAACCTTCAATCTGCTTTTGCTTTCCACATTAGCAAAGATCATCAGAGTGGAATTAACATGAGGATATCCTCCATCACGTCCTCCTTGTCCTCAGCTTTGTCTGACTCCTTTTCCTTGTCCTTGGGTTGTTTTCCTTGGAACTGCTGGATCAAGAGCCGGCACTGGCGAGTGGTATGCTTCGGGTAGATGAAATTACCCTCTTCATCTTTCTTCATGTGGATGTGACACGGCAGATCCATCACGTCATTTCCTTCTTTATCCTTCACCTTCTTGGGGTTCCAGGATCCTTTGGGTTTTCCCTTAAACTTGCCCTGAGTCACGGCCAGAGCCTCTCCAGGAGCCGCTGGCTCGGCCTTCCACTTCTGCTTCCGACTGGAGTTTCCTTTCTCCGACTGACTCGGCTTGTACTTGCCGCTCCGGAATCAGTCCTCCTCTTCGCCATTGGCGTACTTGGTGGCAATTTCCATCATTCGACTCAGGGTCATATCTCCGGTCTGCCCAAACTTCAAACTTAACTCTCTGTTCTTAACACCATCCTTGAAAGCACAGACTGCCTGATGATCAGACACGTTCTCCACGGTATGATGCAAAGTGATCCATCTCTGAATGTAATCCCTTAAGGTTTCATTCGACTTCTGCACGCAGACTTGCAGCTCTGTCAATCCAGCTGGTCGCTTGCAGGTCCCCTCAAATGTCCTGACGAACACTCGGGAAAGATCTTCCCAAGTGTAAATGCTGCTTGGAGCTAACTGATTCAACCACGCCCTGGTCGAACCTTCCAACATGAGTGGTAAATGCTTCATAGCCACTTCATCTTTTCCTCCGCCAATCTGCACCGCCACTCGGTAGTCTTCAAGCCAAGTTTCAGGCTTAGACTCACAGGTCAACTTACTTACTCCAGTCACCAACCTGAAGTTGGGGGGAATCACCGCGGCTCTGATAACCCCGCTGAAACATTCTGGACCTGAAACATGTACTCGACTGCTAGTGGGCGCATCTCTGTCATGGCCACCTCGATGAGCCCTGTTCTGATCGACCAGGCCTTGCACGATGATGGATCGCGCGTCAAAGCCTAGTTCCCTGGGGTCGACCGGAGCTCTTCGCCCCACACTGAGCTGGCGCCTGTCATCTTGCTGCCGATGAGCGTAAGACCCACCTCTTGGGGGAGGAGTGGGCACTCGACGCCTATCATCACGATCGTATTGGTCACCATATTGGTCACGTCGATTCTCACGTCCCTCACGCCGCGGAGCCAATCTAGGGCTGTGAGCCGACTAAACCGTATTCGCAGTGAAGGATCGACTGTGAATCCTGTTGCGTGACTGTGACACGGCTGAATTCTGATCTCCTGCTGCTCGGAGCAAATCCCTAATCTGCATCAAGCCTCTGCCAGCCTCCGACTGAGAGGGCTGAATTGACTCAGCTATACGGGCTGCAGCTGCTAAATTCTGAATCAGGGTTCGATATACCTGAGTCGGCTGCGGGAAGAGTTGACATCGACTGGAGTCGGGTACTCGTTGCCGCGCGCGCTCGTCGAGTGCTCGCTGGAGGTTCTCCAGACGAGTGCGTTTAGCCAAGTTGGCCAAACGTGCCTCCTCCAAGGCGCGAGCCTCAGGGGTTTCTCCTGCGATGGGAGTATGCAGGGCATCCATGTTCCTGCGGCGAAGTTCTTCCCTTTGCAGGGAATTAAGTGGATCGGGTTGATATTCCTCATGGGCTTGAGCGGGGTCGCCTCCACCGTCCATCCCGTCGTCGCGGGGGAAGCCCGGAGGGCTATGAGGCCCGTTGACCATCAAGACCTCCGCCACCGGATCGCTGCTGTCGCACTCGGATGCGGTCTCTACGGAGCCAGTCGACAGATCGAACAGGCCGTAGAGGGATTCGTCGGGCTCGATTGCCGCGACTTGGGTGGTGGCCGACTGGCGAGCCACCGCGTACCTCACCCACCGTTGGAGCCTCGACCGACCAGAGCGCTTGCGCTGGCGGGAGACAGGGAGGGAGGACGACAGGGAAGTCGACCGATAAGGAGTCGATGGTTGTCACAGCAGAACACCGCGGACACACGCCCGAAAATGCGTCGCACCGCAGACGGGGAGCGCGTCGATGTCGAGTGGAGCCTCCTGAAGCCAAGCGGAGTCATCGGCGATGAAGGTGAGTGCGCCGAGACGAATCTCGCGGCCCTCGACCAAAACTCCACCAGAAACCATGATGAAGGCAATCGGAACAATTGCAACTTCTCCAAAAATCGCTAAGACACCTGCACCACGGTGGGCGCCAACTGTCGTGGTTCTAAGTCTGACAGTAGAATGGGGGTAGGTATGGAGAGGCAAGATCCTAGCTATGGAGCAGTTGTACAGACAAGGGATGTATGAGTTCAGGCCCTTCTCGGAGGAAGTAACAGCCCTACGTCTCGGAGCCCGGAGGCGGTCGACTGGATTATGTGTGTATCGATTACAGGGGTGCGAACCCTTTACACTGAGGAGGGGGGTGGCTTATATAATGTCTGCCAGACCCCTCCGGACCTCAGTTATGCAGGGTTTAAAGTACATTAAGGCCTGGCGTTTCTGGTAACGCGTAACATAAAGTGTCATCATGGCCACAAAGACTACTTAATTACAGACCGTTGAATGCAGAGTGGCTCTTGATCTCCTGGTGGTCGAGTGAGTCTTCATGGTCGAGTCCTTCGCGTCCGTCGAGTGAAGTCTCTCTTTGGTCGACTGGAAGGCTGCTTCTTCTGAGGGTGTCCTTGGGAAGGGTACTTGAGACAGGTCTGTGACCCTACCCTAGGTACATGACTTCATTAGAGGTGACGTATGTTCGGTGCTTGATCGGTCAGAATGAGAAGAAGTTCGACTACATCAACCGCATTGTCAAACGCTTCCGTTTTCGATCTACCAGGGTATGTAGACACACTCTCCCCCTCTCGTTCCAAAGCATCTCCTAGATAGATCTTGTGCGAGCGTAGGATTTTTTTTTGAAATTGCATGCTACGTGTCCCAACACGCATGCTCCCTCGCCGGGGAAACCAAACCCTAGCCATGGGTTTCTTCAGCGGCTCTGGCAATAGCAAGGGAAAGTTCACCTACGGCGCATTCTCCTCACGCGCGCTTCCCCCTCCGCCGCCACCAGTGCCTGCCCACCTCGTGCGGCAGCGCCTGCAGATTCCGGACTGGCACTGGCTGCACAGGCAGCCGCTACAGTACCCGGATGTCACGCTGCCGCACAACTAGCATATGGATCCACAGCGGATCCCGGTTCCGGTGGTGCCGTGGACGCATCGGGTGCACACCTAGGAGGTGCGCAGGCAGCGGGAGCTCCTCACATCGGAGCAACATCGGATCCCGACATACGCGCTGGACTCTTCGAATTGAGAAGTGTGGTTTGCCTTCGAGCATGAGGAGCAACGCCGCCTCGGCGCCCAGGAGCACCACACCAACCTTGCCCCACCCCCCGTCGTCAAGCCTAAGGAGGAGGAGGAGGAGGAGGAGGAGGCTGCGTACCTGGCGGTGCCGGTGACGGCCATGCAAACCTCCATCGAGGAGGAGCAGTGCAAGGCGGAGGCGGACTACCAGGCACGGCTGGCGGAGGCCCTCGCCCTCTCTGCGGTCGGCGACTGCATGGTGCCATCATTGCCGTCGAGGCTTGCCCCTCCGACGCCTAAGACCGAGCCACCGCCGATGGAGCCCGCCAAGTGCTACGTCTGGACCAGCGAGCTGTGCGAGTGGGTCCGCGCCCCCACCTCCAATCTACCTCAGCGCAACACCGGCACAGGAGGCCGTGTACCTCGAGCATTGGGGGTAGCTTGCGCTGACAGAGGAGAGCGTCGATGGCGAGCGGCTCATGGAGGGGGAGCGCGAGCAAGAGGAGCGCCGCCAAAAGGAGGAGGAGCGTCGTGCCCGCACCGGAGCAACCTAGCAGGCAGTGCAGTCACAACAAGGCAATGTGGACCGAGCCTGGGAGGTGGCATTCCCGTGGGCTAGCCCGACGCCATAGCTGGTTGACCTCACCGTGTTGCTTTGGACAACGAGGATGCCTAGGGCACCGTGCACGGCGATGCAAACCTTTTTATGTTTAATTTAAATTGGACGCCGATTTTAAATGCTTTATTTACTTTTAAGTTTGTACGATTATTATTTTTAAGCCAAGTCTAAAAAATATTGGTCAGGCCTGAGTTGGATGCACGTGCCGACCTAAATGGAAAAACGAACATTAACATCTACACGGCCGCAAACCAACCTGTGGTTGGATGGTCAGAGGGACTGTGGTATCCCCAGCCCATCAGGGTTCAAGTCCTGGAGCTCGCACTTATTCCTAGATTTATTTCAGGATTTCCGACGATGCGCATTCAGTGGGAGGAGACGTTCCCGTCGATGATGAGCTGCCTACGGTGACTTCGTAAATTTCAAGATGATATGCCGACTTAGTCTTTCGGAGGTGCTAATAGGGGTAGGGTGTGCGTGTGTGCGTTCATAGGGGTGAGTGCATGCGCGTGTATATGAGTGCTTGCGTCTATGTTAAAAAATCTACACGGCCACCCCAAACGAACAAAGCACACGTCCGTTTGGGTCAGCCTGTTGGAGTTGCTCTTAGAGCATCTCCAGCCGATTGGCCCCCCAAGACGCCGAAAAAGAGCCATCTGGGGCCGAACCGGCATTTGGTTGTCGCTTGGGGGCAATTGCGTTCCCAGTCGTCGGCCCCAGGTCGCCGCAAAAATTGCGCAAACTCGGCGATCTGATACGAAACTCGGCGACTTTTCATTGAAATTTGTACAAAAACAGAGAAACATACGAACTACGCCTAGCCCTACTACGCCGCGGCCGCCGCCCACCTTCTACATGCCGAGGAGCCTATAGAAACGGGTGTAGTCGCCGCCGCCGTTGTCGTCGTCGTCGCGCGCCCCTCCGGAGCCGCCGCCATCCCTACTTCACCCCTAGCCAGGGTCAACGACACACGAAGGGGGGTTGGACGGCCCGACCTCGTCCTCCTCGTCGCTGTCGAGGATGACGACGCTACCCTCCTCGCGCCCGTGGCGCCCCGCCTGGAGCTCCGCGTATGCCCGACGGTGGCGGAGCACCTACTCACGAACATCGTCCTCCCTCGCCCACTTGAGGGCGGCTCGTCGTCGGCAGCCATCTCCGCGTGCTCCGGCTTCACGGAGAGCAGCCCCAGCTCGGTCTTCAGCCAGACCAGGCAGAGGGAGCACGGGGAGGGGCGGCACCCTCATTGATGATGAGGGCGCCGCTGCGGGTGCGGCGCCGAAGTGGCATCTCCTCTGGCTCCAGCTTGACAGGGCAGAGCGCTAGCGAGCCGGAGCCCAACGATGAGGAGGTACCCGGCTCCATGCGCCGCGGCGTCCAGGAGCTGCCACGACGACAAGAGAATGACAGGCGCGGCGGGTACTCGAGGCGCGGCGTGTTGCCGGTCTTGATGTGGTCGAGGACGGCCTCGAGGGTGCGGCTGGGCACGCCCCACCCCTCGAGCCGCCCGTCGGCGTTGAGGCGGATGCGGGGGATGATGTCGTTGGCGGAGGCGATCGAAGTACATCGTCCACAACGTGTGGCTGTTGGCGGCGTACCTCGGCTCGTTTCGCTACGCCTCCTTCAGCGACGAGCGGATGCGGGCGATCTCGGCCCGCCGTGCAACCCCTTCCGGCACAGGTGGTACCGGGATGCCGCCGGCGCTCAACTTCCATGAGGCCGACACACGCATGTCCGGGGGCGCCGGATAGTCTGAAGGAAATATGCCCTAGAGGCAATAATAAAGTTATTATTTATTTCCTCATATCATGATAAATGTTTATTATTCATGCTAGAATTGTATTAACCGGAAACATGATACATGTGTGAATACATAGACAAACATAACGTCACTAGTATGCCTCTACTTGACTAGCTCATTAATCAAAGATGGTTATGTTTCCTAACCATAGACATGTGTTGTCATTTGATTAACGGGATCACATCATTACGAGAATGATGTGATTGACATAACCCATTCCGTTAGCCTAGCACTTGATCGTTTAGTATGTTGCTAATGCTTTCTTCATGACTTATACATGTTCCTGTAACTATGAGATTATGCAACTCCCGTTTACCGGAGGAACACTTTGTGTGCTACCAAACGTCACAACATAACTGGGTGATTATAAAGGAGCTCTACAGGTGTCTCCAAAGGTACATGTTGGGTTGGCGTATTTCGAGATTTGGTTTTGTCACTCCAATTGTCGGAGAGGTATCTCTGGGCCCTCTCGGTAATGCACATCACTATAAGCCTTGCAAGCAATGTAGCTAATGAGTTAGTTACGGAATGATGCATTACGTAACGAGTAAAGAGACTTGCCGGTAACGAGATTGAACTAGGTATTGGATACCGACGATCGAATCTCGGGCAAGTAACATACCGATGACAAAGGGAACAACGTATGTTGTTATGCGGTTTGACCGATAAAGATCTTCGTAGAATATGTAGGAGCCAATATGAGCATCCAGGTTCCGCTATTGGTTGTTGACCGAGAATAGTTCTAGGTCATGTCTACATAGTTCTCGAACCCGTAGGGTCCGCACGCTTAACGTTACGATGACAGTTTTATTATGAGTTTATAAGTTTTGATGTACCGAAGATTGTTCGGAGTCCCGGATGTGATCACGAACATGACGAGGAGTCTCGAAATGGTCGAGACATAAAGATTGATATATTGGAAGCCTATATTTGGATATCGGAATGGTTCCGGGTGAAATCGGGATTTTACCGGAGCACCGGGGGGTTACCGGAACCCTCCCGGGGGTTATTGGGCCTGCATGGGCCCTAAGAGAGAAGAGGAGAGGAGGCAAGAGGTGGGTTGTGCCCCCTCCCCTCCCTAGTCTGAATAGGACAAGGAGAGGGGGGCGGCGCCCCCCTTCCTTCCCCTCTTCCTCCTCCTTCCCCCTTCTCCTTCTCCAACTAGGAAAGAAGGGAGTCCTACTCCCGGTGGGAGTAGGACTCCCCCTTGGCGCGCCCTCCTTGGCCGGCCGCCCCCTCCCCCTTGGCTCCTTTATATACGGGGGCAGGGGGCACCCTAGAACACACAAGTTGATCTTCGTGATCGTTCCTTAGCCGTGTGCGGTGCCCCCCTCCACCATATTCCACCTCGATCATATTGTTGCGGTGCTTAGGCGAAGCCATGCGTCGGTAGAACATCATCATCGTCACCACGCCGTTGTGCTGACGGAACTCATCCCCGACACTTTGCTGGATCGGAGTCCGGGGATCGTCATCGAGCTGAACGTGTGCTGAACTCGGAGGTGCCATACGTTCGGTACTTGGATTGGTCAGATCGTGAAGACGTACGACTACATCAACCACGTTCTCATAACGCTTCCGCTTACGGTCTACGAGGGTACGTGGACAACACTCTCCCCTCTCGTTGCTATGCATCACCATGATCTTGCGTGTGCGTAGGAATTTTTTTGAAATTACTACGTTCCCCAACAGTGGTATCAAAGCCAGGTTTTATGCGTAGATGTCATATGCACGAGTAGAACACAAGTGAGTTGTGGGCGATACAAGTCATACTGCTTACCAGCATGTCATACTTTGGTTCAGCGGTATTGTGAGATGAAGCGGCCCGGACCGACATTACGCGTACGCTTACGCGAGACTGGTTTCACCATTACGAGCACACGTGCTTAAAGGTGACTGGCAGGTTTCTGTCTCTCTCACTTTAGTTGAACCGAGTGTGGCTACACCCGGTCCTTGCGAAGGTTAAAACAGCACTAACTTGACGAACTATCGTTGTGGTTTTGATGCGTAGGTAAGAATGGTTCTTGCTAAGCCTGTAGCAGCCACGTAAAATTTGCATCAACAAAGTAGAGGACGTCTAACTTGTTTTTGCAGGGCATGTTGTGATGTGATATGGTCAAGACGTGATGCTATATTTTATTGTATGAGATGATCATGTTTTGTAACCGAAGTTATCGGCAACTGGCAGGAGCCATATGGTTGTCGCTTTATTGTATGAAATGCAAACGCCCTGTAATTGCTTTACTTTATCACTAAGCGGTAGCGATAGTCGTAGAAGCAATAGATGGCGTAACGACAACGATGCTACGATGGAGATTAAGGTGTCGCACCGGTGATGATGGTGATCACGACGGTGCTTCGGAGATGGAGATCACAAGCACAAGATGATGATGGCCATATCATATCACTTATATTGATTGCATGTGATGTTTATCCTTTATGCATCTTATCTTGCTTTGATTGACGGTAGCATTTTAAGATGATCTCTCACTAAAATTATCAAGAAGTGTTCTCCCTGAGTATGCACCGTTGTGAAAGTTCTTCGTGCTGAGACACCACGTGATGATCGGGTGTGATAGGCTCTACGTTCAAATACAACGGGTGCAAAACAGTTGCACACGCGGAATACTCAGGTTAAACTTGACGAGCCTAGCATATAACAGATATGGCCTCGGAACACGGAGACCGAAAGGTCGAGCGTGAATCATATAGTAGATATGATCAACATATTGATGTTCACCGTTGAAACTACTCCATCTCACGTGACGATCGGACATGGTGTAGTTGATATGGATCACGTAATCACTTAGAGGATTAGAGGGATATCTATCTAAGTGGGAGTTCTTAAGTAATATGATTAATTGAACTTAAATTTATCATGAACTTAGTACCTGATAGTATTTTGCTTGTCTATGTTTGTTGTAGATAGATGGCTCGTGCTGTTCTTCCGTTGAATTTTAATGCGTTCCTTGAGAAAGCAAAGTTGAAAGATGATGGTAGCAATTACACGAACTAGGTCCGTAACCTGAGGATTATCCTCATTGCTGCACAGAAAAATTACATCCTGGAAGCACCGCTGGGTGCCAGGCCTGCTGCTGATGCAACTGACGACGTTAAGAACGTCTGGCAGAGCAAAGCTGATGACTACTCGATAGTTCAGTGTGCCATGCTTTACGGCTTAGAACCGGGTCTTCAACGACGTTTTGAACGTCATGGAGCATACGAGATGTTCCAGGAGTTGAAGTTAATATTTCAAGCAAATGCCCGGATTGAGATATATGAAGTCTCCAATAAGTTCTATAGCTGCAAGATGGAGGAGAATAGTTCTATCAGTGAACACATACTCAAAATGTCTGGGTATAATAATCACTTGATTCAACTGGGAATTAATCTTCCTGGTGATAGTGTCATTGACAGAATTCTTCAATCACTGCCACCAAGCTACAAGAGCTTTGTGATGAACTATAATATGCAAGGGATGGACAAGACTATTCCCGAGCTCTTCGCAATGCTAAAAGCTGCGGAGGTAGAAATCAAGAAGGAGCATCAAGTGTTGATGGTCAACAAGACCACCAGTTTCAAGAAAAAGGGCAAAGGGAAGAAGAAGGGTAACTTCAAGAAGAACAGCAAACAAGTTGCTGCTCAAGAGAAGAAACCCAAGTCTGGTCCTAAGCCTGAGACTGAGTGCTTCTACTGCAAGCAGACTGGACACTGGAAGCGGAACTGCCCCAAGTATTTGGCGGATAAGAAGGATGGCAAAGTGAACAAAGGTATATGTGATATACATGTTATTGATGTGTACCTTACTAATGCTCGCAGTAGTACCTGGGTATTTGATACTGGTTCTGTTGCTAATATTTGCAACTCGAAACAGGGACTATGGATTAAGCGAAGATTGGCTAAGGACGAGGTGACGATGCGCGTGGGAAATGGTTCCAAAGTCGATGTGATCGCGGTCGGCACGCTACCTCTACATCTACCATCGGGATTGGTTTTAGACCTAAATAATTGTTATTTGGTGCCAGCGCTGAGCATGAACATTATATCTGGATCTTGTTTGATGCGAGACGGTTATTCATTTAAATCAGAGAATAATGGTTGTTCTATTTATATGAGTAATATCTTTTATGGTCATGCATCCTTGAAGAGTGGTCTATTTTTACTGAATCTCGATAGTAGTGATACACATATTCATAGTGTTGAAGTGAAAAGATGCAGAGTTGATAATGATAGTGCAACTTATTTGTGGCACTGTCGTTTATGTCATATCGGTATAAAGCGCATGAAGAAACTCCATACTGATGGACTTTTGGAATCACTTGATTATGAATCACTTGGTACTTGCGAACCGTGCCTCATGGGCAAGATTACTAAAACGCCATTCTCCGGAACTATGGAGCGAGCAACTGACTTGTTAGAAATCATACATACTGATGTTTGTGGTCCAATGAATGTTGAGGCTCGCGGCGGGTATCGTTATTTTCTCACCTTCACAGATGATTTGAGCAGATATGGGTATATCTACTTAACGAAACACAAGTCTGAAACATTTGAAAAGTTCAAAGAATTTCAGAGTGAAGTGGAAAATCATCGTAACAAGAAAATAAAATTTCTACGATCTGATCGTGGAGGAGAATATTTGAGTTACGAGTTTGGTTTACATTTGAAACAATGTGGAATAGTTTCGCAACTCACGCCACCTGGAACACCACAACGAAATGGTGTGTCTGAACGTCGTAATCGTACTTTACTTGATATGGTGCGATCTATGATGTCTCTTACTGATTTACCGCTATCGTTTTGGGGTTATGCTTTAGAGACGGCCGCATTCACATTAAATAGGGCACCATCAAAATCCGTTGAGACGACGCCTCATGAACTGTGGTTTGGCAAGAAACCAAAGTTGTCATTTCTTAAAGTTTGGGGCTGCGATGCTTATGTGAAGAAACTTCAACCAGATAAGCTCGAACCCAAATCGGAGAAACGTGTCTTCATAGGATACCCAAAAGAAACTGTTGGGTACACCTTCTATCACAGATCTGAGGGCAAGATTTTCGTTGCTAAATTCGGATCCTTTCTAGAGAAGGAGTTTCTCTCGAAAGAAGTGAGTGGGAGGAAAGTAGAACTTGATGAGGTAACTGTACCTGCTCCCTTATTGGAAAGTAGTCCATCACAAAAACCGGTTCCTGTGACAACTACACCAATTAGTGAGGAAGCTAATGATATTGATCATGAAACTTCAGATCAAGTTTCTACTGAACCTCGTAGGTCTACCAGAGTAAGATCCGCACCAGAGTGGTACGGTAATCCTATTCTAGAAGTCATGTTACTTGACCATGATGAACCTACGAACTATGAGGAAGCGATGATGAGCCCAGATTCCGCAAAATGGCTAGAGGCCATGAAAGCTGAGATGGGATCCATGTATGAGAACAAAGTATGGACTTTGGTTGACTTGCCCGATAATCGGCAAGCCATTGAGAATAAATGGATCTTTAAGAAGAAGACTGACGCTGATGGTAATGTAACTGTCTATAAAGCTCGACTTGTTGCGAAAGGTTTTCGACAAGTTCAAGGGGTTGACTACGATGAGACTTTCTCACCCGTAGCGATGCTAAAGTCTGTCCGAATCATGTTAGCAATTGCTGCATTTTATGATTATGAAATTTGGCAAATGGATGTCAAAACTGCATTCTTGAATGGATTTCTAGAAGAAGAGTTGTATATGATGCAACCAGAAGGTTTCGTTGATCGCAAAGGTGCTAACAAAGTGTGCAAGCTCCAGCGATCCATTTATGGACTGGTGCAAGCATCTCGGAGTTGGAATAAACGCTTTGATAGTGTAATCAAAGCATATGGTTTTATACAGACTTTTGGAGAAGCCTGTATTTACAAGAAAGTGAGTAGGAGCTCTGTAGCATTTCCGATATTATATGTAGATGGCATATTATTAATTGGAAATGATATAGAATTTCTGGATAGCATAAAGGGATACTTGAATAAAAGTTTTCCTATGAAAGACCGCGGTGAAGCTGCTTACATATTGGGCATCAAGATTTATAGAGATAGATCAAGACGCTTAATAGGACTTTCACAAAGCACATACCTTGATAAAGTTTTGAAAAAGTTCAAAATGGATCAGGCAAAGAAAGGGTTCTTGCCTGTATTACAAGGTGTGAAGTTGAGTCAGACTCAATGCCCGACCACAACAGAAGATAGAGAGAAAATGAAAGATGTTCCCTATGCTTCAGCCATAGGCTCTATCATGTATGCAATGCTGTGTACCAGACCTGACGTATGCTTAGCAATAAGCTTAGCAGGGAGGTACCAAAGTAATCCAGGAGTGGATCACTGGACAGTGGTCAAGAACATCCTGAAATACCCGAAAAGGACTAAGGATATGTTTCTCGTATATGGAGGTGACAAAGAGCTAGTCGTAAATGGTTACGTCGATGCAAGCTTTGACACTGATCCGGACGATTCTAAATCGCAAACCGGATACGTGTTTTTATTAAACGGTGGAGCTGTAAGTTGGTGCAGTTCTAAACAAAGCATCGTGGCAGGATCTACATGTGAAGCGGAGTACATAGCTGCTTCAGAAGCAGCAAATGAAGGAGTCTGGATGAAAGAGTTCATTTCCGATCTAGGTGTCATACCTAGTGCATCGGGACCAATGAAGATCTTCTGTGACAATACTTGTGCAATTGCCTTGGCAAAGGAATCCAGATTTCACAAGAGGACCAAGCACATCAAGAGACGCTTCAATTCCATCCGGGGCCAAGTCTAGGTGGGAGAGATGGAGATTTGCAAGATACATACGGATCTGAATGTTGCAGACCCGTTGACTAAGCCTCTTCCACGAGCAAAACATGATCAGCACCAAGACTCCATGGGTGTTAGAATCATTACTGCGTAATCTAGATTATTGACTCTAGTGCAAGTGGGAGACTAAAGGAAATATGCCCTAGAGGCAATAATAAAGTTATTATTTATTTCCTCATATCATGATAAATGTTTATTATTCATGCTAGAATTGTATTAACCGGAAACATAATACATGTGTGAATACATAGACAAACATAACGTCACTAGTATGCCTCTACTTGACTAGCTCATTAATCAAAGATGGTTATGTTTCCTAACCATAGACATGTGTTGTCATTTGATTAACGGGATCACATCATTAGGAGAATGATGTGATTGACATGACCCATTCCGTTAGCCTAGCACTTGATTGTTTAGTATGGTGCTAATGCTTTCTTCATGACTTATACATGTTCCTGTAACTATGAGATTATGCAACTCCCGTTTACCGGAGGAACACTTTGTGTGCTACCAAACGTCACAACGTAACTGGGTGATTATAAAGGAGCTCTACAGGTGTCTCCAAAGGTACATGTTGGGTTGGCGTATTTTGAGATTAGGTTTTGTCACTCCGATTGTCGGAGAGGTATCTCTAGGCCCTCTCGGTAATGCACATCACTATAAACCTTGCAAGCAATGTAGCTAATGAGTTAGTTACGGAATGATGCATTATGTAACGAGTAAAGAGACTTGTTGGTAACGAGATTGAACTAGGTATTGGATACCGGCGATCGAATCTCGGGCAAGTAACATACCGATGACAAAGGGAACAACGTATGTTGTTATGCGGTTTGACCGATAAAGATCTTCGTAGAATATGTAGGAGCCAATATGAGCATCCAGGTTCCGCTATTGGTTATTGACCGAAAATAGTTCTAGGTCATGTCTACATAGTTCTCGAACCCGTAGGGTCCGCACGCTTAACGTTACGATAACAGTTTTATTATGAGTTTATAAGTTTTGATGTACCGAAGATTGTTCGGAGTCCCAGATGTGATCACGGACATGACGAGGAGTCTCAAAATGGTCGAGACATAAAGATTAATATATTGGAAGCCTATATTTGGATATCGGAATGGTTCCGGATGAAATCGGGATTTTACCGGAGCACCGGGGGGTTACCGGAACCCTCCCTGGGGTTATTGGGCCTTCATGGGCCCTAAGGGAGAAGAGGAGAGGAGGCAAGAGGTGGGCTGCGCCCCCTCCCCTCCCTAGTCCGAATAGGACAAGGAGAGGGGGCGGCGTCCCCCCTTTCCTTTCCCTTTTCCTCCTCCTTCCCCTTCTCCTTCTCCAACTAGGAAAGAAGGGAGTCCTACTCCCAGTGGGAGTAGGACTCCCCCTTGGCGCGCCCTCCTTGGCCGACCGCCCCCTCCCCCTTGGCACCCTAGAACACACAAGTTGATCTTCGTGATCGTTCCTTAGCCGTGTGCGGTGCCCCCCTCCACCATATTCCACCCCGGTCATATCGTTGCGGTGCTTAGGCGAAGCCGTGCGTCGGTAGAACATCATCATCGTCACCACGCCGTCGTGCTGACGGAACTCATCCCCGACACTTTGCTGGATCGGAGTCCCGGGATCGTCATCGAGCTGAACGTGTGCTGAACTCGGAGGTGCCGTACGTTCGGTACTTGGATCGGTCGGATCGTGAAGACGTACGGCTACATCAACCGCGTTGTCATAACGCTTCCGCTTACGGTCTACGAGGGTACGTGGACAACACTCTCCCCTCTCGTTGCTATGCATCATCATGATCTTGCATGTGCGTAGGATTTTTTTTGAAATTACTACGTTCCCCAACATAGTCGGCCTCGTAGAGGAGGCATGCCTCGTCCTCGTGGAGAAAGCGCCGGCTGAAGTAGTTCGCCGCACGGCGTTGCCGGGGTATCGCTCAGCCATTGCTCATTGGCGAGAAGAGGGGGAGAGTTGTTTCTGCAGTGAGACGAGGCGAGTTGTGGCGACTATGGCGTTTACCGGTGGGGAGGCCGGCTTTTATAGCCGAAGCGGGGCGGTGAGAGCCTACATGCCAGGCGACGCGTGGCGGGAGCGAGCGGGACGCGAGTCGGGGGCGCCTTCACTGCACCTCCCGTGAGGTATCAATGAAGGCTGACCGGCGCGACAGCCTTGGCATTGATTCCCGCGGGAACCGGGGCGATGAGGACGACGAAGCGACGTCTCGCTGACTCGGCGAGCTAATCCCCGTTCGCGACAAAATCGCTTTTCCTGGCGCCCCCAGGTGTCCCCCGGCGCGCTGGGTTCGTCTGCGTCCGCCGACCCCAGTTTTGACCCAAAACCAACAAAAACGGGCTCCCGAGGACGCGACTGGCCGTTTTTTGGGCGTCGGCAACAAAAAAAAGTCTGGAGCCTATTGGGGGAGGTCCTATTGCGCGCCTTCAGCGCCGCGCAAGCTAACCGGCGCGTGCAGCCGCGGCTGGATGGGCCGGCCCATAATGGCGCAGCGTGAAAAAAGGCGGCCGCAAAAAATGCTCTCAATCAGGATCGATCTCACGCCCTCACGCTTCCACAAAGCGAGGCTAACCACTTGACCAACCTAACTATAGTGATTCTTAAGAGCGTGAACATTTTAAAGAATAGAAACATAGACGCACTATTAATTCGCATTACACTGTAGCGTTTAGATTTTCCAATTATTTAAAAACATGTGCACATATTACAAATGAGGTTCATGCACATGCAAAAATAGTTCACCAAATAAAAAAAGTTCATGTATTCTAAATAAAGTTCACAGATTCAAAAGGTTTCATTGATTTTCAAAAAATGTCCATCGAACAATAAAATTAGTTCATCGATTTGAATAAAAAAAGTTCATCAATTTGAATAAAAAAAGTTCATCGAATATGAAAAAAAGTTCATCGATTTGAAAAAAGTTCACCGAATTTGGAAAAAGTTAATCTAAACTAAAAAAGTTCATGTATTCCAAAACAAGTTCAAAGATTCAATAGAGTTCATTGGTTTTCAAAAATGTTCATCGAACAATGAAAGTAGTTCATTGATTTGAATAAAAAAATCGTCGAATTTATAAAAAGTTCATTGGATTTGGAAAAAGTTCATCAATTTTGAAAAAAATTCATCAACGTTGAATAAAAAGTTCATCAATTTTGAGAAAAAAATTCAAAAAAGAATATAAAAGTTCATCAAATTTGAAAAAGGTTCAAGAAATTAAAAAAACAGTTCATGGATTTTGAAAACAAGTTCATCTATTTGAAGAAAATAATTACTAATTTGGAAAAAGAAAGAAGAAAAGGACAGCGAAAAAAGAAAAATAAATAAAAAAGGAAGATAGAAATGGATTGAAAACGTGTGTCTTATCACAATTAGTGAGGTAGTCAGGTTGGTTCCCCACGATCACTGATAACCAGCGACGCTGGGTTCGAATCCTAGGTCGAATGAAAGATGGGCCGGCCCACGAGATCCTGCTGCAGGCGCCGGTTAGCAAAAACAGTAGAAACCGGCGCCTGCAGCGCTAAATAGGGATTGCCGCCTATTGGGGCGCGGCTGGAGATGCTCGCTAGCGGATCCAGCGAGACGGCCCAAACGCTATAGGAGGAATATAAAAGTCGCTGGATGTGGTAGCATATGAGGAACCCTGCCGATCCATTCCTCCAGGGGACCGCAGGCGCCGCCATCCCCTGCGGCAACCGCCTACCCCTCCCCTACTACGCCGCCGGCCACCACCACTCTCCCTCGCCGCCATACCGTGCGACAACACCCCATCCCACACCTGTCGTCCGGCTCCGGCCACCATCCCCTGCGACTATCCCCTAACCCACACCTGCCGTCCGCCGCCATCCCCTGAGACAACCCCCTACCCAACACCTGACGTCCGCCGCCGGATACAACTACACTCCTCCGCCACTATCCCCTGCGACAACCCCTACCCAACACCTGCCGTCCGCCACGGCCACCACGATTCTCCTCCGCTGCCATCCCCTGCCACAACCCCCTACCAAACACCTGCAGTCCGCGACCGGCTACCACGACTCTCATCCGCCGACACCCCTGCGACAGCCCCACACCGCACCCCTGCCATTCTCCGCCGGCCGGCACCGCTGTCCTTGGTTGGCACCACCTCATTGCTTGAGCTATTATGCTTGGCTGCGTTTTGAGTGAAATAATCTCGCAGGAGCCGTAGCGCCGGCGAACAGTCCTTTTCCTTGTTCAATTTGAAGATATCGATTTTGGTTTGTGCAGCAATCGTAGTCCAAAAGGAGTCATTTTTATTCGGAGTCTGTCTGTTGAGAAGTTGTAATCCGGATCCTCCTCCCTTTTCCTCTGACTAGTAAACGTGCAACGCACGTCTCAATCGACATCAAATAATTGTTAATAAATAGTTGTCTAATATTTACATAGTTTTTCATCCGTACATATCTTTATTACTGATTTATAATGTTTTTCGGATGGAAGCAAAACTAAATTACGGATAAATAAAGAATGTGCAAATTAGTTCAAGATCAATAAATTTATGTAACTTATGTTGCTAGTACGGACACCCTAGTAGTCACTTATTTGCTACTATTTCTTAGCCATATCATCCTGATTCTACCCTTTGTCCCATCATAGAAATTGACACATCACACATGGCTGCAACAGTCTCAACGTGATGAAGAGCCAAATCAGTTTCCTCCTCCGTCTTACACATGACCTTGCTTCCTGTCATGTCACAAAAGAAGAAAACAGTCCCTTTCTCTGTAAGATTGAACAGAGTCAAGCCATAAAAGAAAATGGACAAGCTGATTTTTTCATCATGAAATTTTGTGTTTTGAAATAGTTACTAAATATGTAATGTTTAGTCCAGCAGCCAAATGGTTATACCCCAGAGTTGTTTACATCATTGCTTCACTCATGGTTCAGTGCCATGATGGCATAAAAGATATCTTAGAAAAAGCCGGATACATAGTAATGCCTAATTAACAGATGGTCAAAGCAATTATCAAAAAACATGAAGAGCAGGTTAACCATTGTTACATCCCAAATCTATGAGAACATCTGTAAATAATTATCTGTAATGGGGTGTTTAGAGTACACCTGCTTTGGTTGTACTGGGGTGTGGTCGAGAGTGGATGTTCGCATCCATTTCGAGGCTTCTTGTACATTGTATTTTCTCTCTTTTATAAAAGTATGCCTTTGGCGTACTCTCAAAAAAAAAGAATATCTGTAAATTGTAGAAGAAAATGGCGCAGTTATGAAAAGAAAACAAAGCTTTAACCTTGGTGTAGTAAAAACTAAAAGGTAACTTATCCCTACAGTCTAATAACAGAACAACACATGAGTAAACAACTTGCTGTTTTCTGTAAAGGGTGAATTTCATTGGCAGCATGTCTGAACTATCATAATAAAATTAGTCAGGCCTCCTAAATTTTGTTACTCAAGAAACTATCTGCAGGTCCCTGAAATTTTGCTATGCATTTTTGGAAGAGAAGAGCACCATTTCAAATTCACAATACTGCGTGATAGTTTGTTTCTCGAGCCTAAACAAAAGCAAAACTTCCTCTAGACACTTGCTTAATGTAAGAGCGGAACAAACTTTCATAATTTCAAACTGAAGATTTCAAAGTCATACACATGGCAGATAATTCATACTTTAGGAGGAAATTAGTTTGCCTCCAAATCCAACAGCAATCAACAAAAATACACATGGAAAATGGCATTTAATAGTACACTGTAAACAGAACACTGAATGGATAATGATACTAAAATGTGTTTACAAAGGTCAACAGAATACAGATCTTACCAACGAACAAAGATGAAGTGATGAACTGACCGGTTTCAGTGAAGTGGCTAATGTCATGACCTCGGTTTTCTGCTGAAGCAACTCATTTTCTCTTTCAGATAGCTGAACTGCTAAAATACCCACCTATGGAAAGTACCAAAATATTGAAGTGTTTACAAACAAAGAGATCATTTAGGCATGTATATATATGTAGGTCGACTGGTGGAGACTTCTTTGAATAAAAACTCACCTGCTACTATTTTTTACACAATGAAACTGTACGTGCT
>NC_057798.1:254500393-254511111 GCF_018294505.1 Triticum aestivum
CACTTAATGGGATCAACTACAAAACTCAGCTAGATTGATTTGTACAGCAAATTGCAAAGAAGATTACTTATATCAATCAATAAGTGTAAAAGGATGTGGCCAGTTTGATACATCAGACTTTTTATGTTCAGTCAGGATATGGCCAGATCGATTCATCACAATAAATTCCAGTGGAAAGGGCACTCCGAACCAACAAAAACATGAACCGTGATACGGCTGGCCGGTTGTAGATCGCCACTGGCAAATATCTCCTGGTTAAGTGAAGCGTGTATCAGCACTACACTGAAAATATCAAATGTGAAGCAACACTACACTGAAAAAAATATACTGGACCTCGTGAGATACTGAGAGAACAGAATCACAAGCATCAACTTAGAGGATCAGAGAGATACATGGTGAAAGTTAGTCGGCTTGATGGCGAGGGCCTCACCGTATAGGTGGCCACCGTCGAAGTGGGGGATCAGAGTCAGCCGCGACGGAAGCCGAGTTCAGCGACGACGGCGGAGGAGCGGAGGGTCGGCGGCAGAGGCCGACTGGAGCGGGGGGTGACGGGCAATTGGAGCGGCGGCGGAGTGGAGGATCGGCGAGTGGCGGTGGTAGCCCGTGCTGGCGCGTCCACTGGGCAACACAGAAGGAGCGGGCGGCGGCAGAGGCCGACTGGAGCGGGCAGCGACGGGCGATTAGAGCGGCGGCAGCAACCCGTGCCGGCGCGTCCGCTGGGCAAGGAGCGGGCGGCGCACCGTGCACAGGAGGAGAGGGCGGAGGTTACACAGGAGAAGCAGGATAGAGATCGTGGTTCGTTCGTGCGGAGTAGTTTTCTTTAACGAAGAGGCATCTACTATCAGTCGACGGGTTAGTGGCTTGCTAGCGTTAAACACAGAGAGATTGTGAACCATTAGATCGTGTGATTAGGCGGCTGAGATTATTTGGATCTGCCTCTTTCTTTCTTTTATAGGGGTAGTAGATAATCTCCTCCCTTTTTGGAGGAGAGCCTGCCAGCGATTAGTCCGCCGGCCTCAATAAATAGAGAAGTGGGAGGAGTAGGAGGGGGCGCTTGTCGATCCAATAAGTTGCCATCCCCGATTTTGTTTTCTCTGGCGATTAGTCTGCTTTGTTGGGCCGATCTAAATAAACAGAGGAGCAGGAGGGCGGGGCATTCAATTAAGGGCAGATCAGGCGTCACAGATCTAATAGAAGACCTGATTAGCACAGGCGTCCTAACATCAACAAGACCAGTTGCTTACCCGATCAGCCATGACAAAGAAAAGGAGTCATCGCAGACGCAATGTAAGTGTTGTTTCTGTTGTGCCTGATTGATGTTTGTCGTTGACGTCAGGTACATCCTCAAAAGTCTGATTATTTGTTATTTTCCAGCTAAATGCAATGCAGAAAACAACTCGCACAGAAGACGCTGCTGTCAGTGCAAACGAAGACAGGCTTAGCAAGCTGCCGCATGACCTTCTGCTCAACATCCTGGAGAGGGTGGACACGCTCGATGCAATAAGGACCTGCATCCTCTCCAAGCAAATGCTTAAGCTCCCCACCATGCTCTCGCAGTTCTTCCTAAGTTGTAGTTCCATTCCAGGTTTCCAGGATAAAACTCGTGTTATCACCCCCAGTGACGTGCTTCGAACCAACAGTGTTGTGGCTCATGTTACGGATAACATCTTGAGCACAAGGAGCCAGGAGATCACCATCAGGAAACTCAAAATCAGATTCGTCTTGAGGCTACATGACTCTGTCAGCATTGGCAAATCTGTTGCCCGTGCCATGGCAACCCAGAAGGTTGGTGCAGCTGAATTTGAGGTCCTAACGGAGAAGCCTTATGAGTGGTGCTCTCCTGCAGATCTCCTCCATTGTGCACATCAGTTCAATGATTTTGTCGGTGCTTGTCAGGATGCATTTGCTGGCCTGAGGCGCCTGTGGTTGCGCAATATGAGGTTTAGTGAACTGGACATCCATAACATACTCAGCACTTGCAAGCTCTTGGAGTCACTGCGTTTAACCGATTGCGACTCAGGGATCCATTCTGTGCTGCAAGTAGAACATGGTGAACTTGTTGAGCTTGAGGTCGAATATGGAAAATTTGAGAGTGTGGAACTGATATATGTACCAAAACTCCAACGGGTGAGATATAAGAGTTGGTCCTCTTATAAAAATCCTGTGTATTTTGGTTTTGTACCACAGTTTACAAAGCTTAGCCTCAGTAAAACTGGTGTCTGTTTGGATAAGACTCTTCAGTTAAGCCAGCTTCTTGCTAATGTTCCTTCAATAAGCGATCTGCATCTGAATTTTGAAAGTGAGAAGGTACTTGCTAGTCATTTGAATCATATCTGTCCATTCTCACTGTATATATGATGGTTATACATGTACTCCCTCCGTCCCATAATATAAGAGTGTTTTTGACACTATTCTAGTGTCAAAAACGCGCTTATATTATGGGATGGAGGGAGTAATAACAAATAGTACTCTCTTTAATCCATATTAATTGTCGCTGATTTAATACAAAATACTAAATCAGTGATGATTACTATGGATCTGAGGGAGGACAGTTGACAATGTGATTTGAAACCAGCACTAAGTTTGTAATTTGTTCTGTCCCAGACTTGGGTCCTGCCAGAATGTCTGAAACTGCTCAAGCCTGTGCTCAGCAAATTACAGCACGTCAGTCTGGATCATCTTCCTGAAGGATGTGATTTAGCTTGGACAATGTTTATTCTTGAAGCTGCACCCTTTCTAAGAGAGCTGTGCATCACAGTATGGGACCATTGGTGCATCATGATGACAGACAAAGACTTTCGAAAGGAAAATGGCTACTGCGAAAAGGCAGATGTGAAGTGGAAGCCATATGACCCTGATTTCAAGCACAAGAATCTAGTTAAGCTCACCATCTATGGCTTCCAAGCCGACAACAACTTTGTGCGGTACATTAGGAGCGTCATGGTACATGCAGTTAATATGACAGAGATATCTCTTCATGACAGGAAGGTATGTGGGCGCTGTGGTACCTTGGGTCTCAAGGTTTGTCCATCAAACTATCCACGGACTGCCAAGAAGAGGGGGCAGATAATTGAGATGGTTGGTTTGGCTTCACAGCAACAGATCTACTTTCAGCCCTAATTGAAAAATGATTGGTTTTTCCATCAAGCTATGCATGAGATGGTTGTTTGGCTTCACAGCAAGAGATCTACTTTCGGTCCTAATTGAAAAATGATTTGCGTGATATTTAAAAGATATGTATTTCGCAAATCATCTGCCCTGTCATCCTTTAGTTGAAGCAGTTCCTGAACTCCATAATTCTGTAGTTACTGAGTCTGTACTCTTGCTTTCCCTTAAACTGAAGCTCTGTATTATTGCCTAATCGAGGAAATATTTTAAGTTGGAACAACATATCCGTGGTCCCTTTTTTTAATGTAAAATTAAAATGCTTGATGCAATTTATGTTCTTCATCTTGATGCAATCTACTACATTAAAATGTGATACTATAGATACCATGATTAGATACTTTCAAGTAGGAACAGGATGTCTGTTGCTGCTTTGATGTAAGGGTGATGAGAGGGGTGAATTTGTACGTATAGCAGTGCTCATTTCATCCTGACTCGTTGCTAAGGATGTCTGTTGCTGCTTTGATGCAAGGGTGATGAGAGGTGTGAATTTGTACGTATAACAGTGCTCATTTCATCCTGACTCGTTGCTAATTGACCTCAGTGGTACCACATTTAGTACTGTATGTATACTTGTACTACTTAATCTCTCTCTGAACATGTTCCCCAATTGTAATCAGGAGTAGTGTATGGAGGCAGAACACTTTTTTCCAAAGTTTAGCACAACTTGGATTTTTTTTCCTGATCCAACCCTTTTTGTGACGTCATCCATCACGGCGTTTGAGTTGCATGGAAGACTCCGTAGAGTCAGGAGAACATCCATGCTGCGTTGCTGACGCCCAACAACAGAGAACCTCAAGCTCCTCCCTTTAGCTCTCGTGCCTCCTGCCGCCCAAAGGCTTCTTCAATGCCTAAATTTGTTTGATATTTATATGTCATATAATTAATTTGTTGGTTCTATCTCACATCTACCTATTATTATTTATTAGTAAGTATGTCCGTGAGTTGCTACGTGCTGCTGTGCTGTCCGGAGCATGGATCATAGAGGTTAAGAAGCTGCACTCATGTCTATTGACGCCGCCTACTTTAGCTGTACGCAGCCCTCGGGTGGAAGGGTTGTGGAATAGGAAGGGCGTACGATGAAGTTTGGTTGGGTGCTTTATTTTGGAATTTAAAACATATTCTTTGAGTGTAATTATTGCTACCATGAATGATACTCCCTCCGCTCCAACTAATAGGGAGTTCTAACTTTTTTCTTAATCGGATGTATATAGACATGTTTTAATGTGTTTCTTCACTCATTTTCAATTTGTATGTAGCCTATATTTCCTCGCATGGCGTAGCCTAAAAATGGCTGCCGCCACCACCACCATTTGCTTACCCCCCCCCCTCGTCCTCCCACATTCAGCGCCACCATGGAGACTAAGTTACTCCCCCTCTCCACGCCCACACCCTCGAGCGTTCGGGACCGCACCACCATCCACCGCTTCCGTTACCCCCCGCCCCCCCTTCATCCATCTGAGAGCCGCCTTCGCAGCTTCACCATTCTTCTCCGTGGCTGTATCTACCTGGAAGGTCGCGCCGCCATCCAAAGTCGCCATCCATGGTCTTCACCGCCTCCTACAACACCGCCGCGCCTACCACCTCCAGGAAGGACATCGTTGCTGCTTGTCCGCAAGGTAGTCGGCCTCATCCTCTCTATTTTTTTGGCATTGTGCACTGTACTCCATGGCATAAATTGATGACCGTTTCTTCAAATGTACACTACAAATTTGATACAAGTGGTAGAAATTGGTTGTTTAGTGGTTGACATTCGATATGTTTGATAGCAGATTTATGAATATTTGCTCTATTTATGTATAATAACAATGTAGAATAGTTTTAGTTGTGCGTTATCATGTATGGTGTATGTGCGGGAAATCATGATCGTGTGTTGTGTTTTGGAATAAGCTGGCAATCATTTTTTTGATGTGACTATGTTGGCAAAAATAGTTTTCCAATTGTTTGCCATCGATATTTGGTGCAAGAGAAAGACAAGTTCTACACTGTACATGGTTCGATGTGGCTATTTATGAAGCTTTTGCATTTGTTACTTCTTGCAAGATTCTCTTTTTTCTCTATACCTATATGTTGCATTGATATAGAACACTAAATTGATAGATAATCATACAATTAAACAATGCCACGGTAGATAATTAACCTTCATGTGACAAGCTTTTAATAATGCATATAGTATGATGTTTACATCTACTGGACATATTATTCCAACAACCTAGGATTAAGCAACCCGCATAAAAAGGGCCTAGGCATAATTGGCTCGTTCTTTAGGCCTGGATGTAGCCTTTCACTTCTCTTGTTTTCTCTACATTGGTTTGTGCTTGCTCTGCTTAAGTGCTGATGTGTGCTTGGCTTCTTGCAGCTTGCAATGATCAGAGAGGAATGACATGTGTAGGAAGGGGGTAGCGACAGTCGGTAGGCTCACACTCGGACATGGAGTCTATAAGTTAGTTGGTCAGATACCATGGTATTAGATAACATGTGGATCCAAATCAGCCCCTTACGAAGCAACGCATAAGCTAGGGTTTAAGCTTCTGTCACTCTAGCAACCCATCATCTACTTATTACTTTCCAATGCCTTCCCCTAGGCCCAAACAATGGTGAAGTGTCATGTAGTCGACGTTCACATAACAACACTAGAGGAGAGACAACATACATCTCATCAAAATATCGAACAATACCAAATTCACATGATTACTTATAACAAGACTTCTCCATGTCCTCAGGAACAAATGTAACTACTCACAAAGCATATTCATGTTCATAATCACAGGGGTATTAAATAACATTAAGGATCTGAACATATGATCTCCGCCGGATAAATTAACTAGCATCAACTACAAGGAGTAATCAACACTACTAGCAACCCATAGGTACCAAACTGAGGTTTTGAGAAAAAGATCGGATGCAAGAGATGAACTAGGGTTTGAGAGGAGATGGTGCTGGTGAAGATGTTGATGGGGATTGACCCCCTCTCAATGAGAGGATCGTTGGTGATGACGATGGCTTCGATTTCCCCCTCCGAGAGGGAAGTTTCCCCGGAAGAACAGCTCCGCTGGAGCCCTAGATTGCTTCTGCCAGGTTCTGCCTCGAGACGGCAGCGCTTCGCCCCGAAAGCTTCCTTCTGATTTTTCCAGGTCAAAACCCTCCATATAGCAGAAGATGGGCACTGGAGGCCTGCCAGGAGGCCCACAAGGCAAGGGGGGGCGCCCAGGGGGTAGGGCGCGCCCCCACCCTTGTGGCCACCTGGTGGGCCCCCTCTAGTATTTTCTTCGCCCAACATTTTTTATATATTCCAAAATAATTCTATGTAAATTTTTAGTACTTTTGGAGTTGTGCAGAATAGGTCCCTCGGATTTGCTCCTTTCCGGTCTAGAACTCCAGTTGCCGGCATTCTCCCTCTTTGTGTAAACCTTGTAAAATAAGAGAGAAAAGGCATATGTATTGTACCATAATGTGTAACAGCAGCCCATAATGCAATAAATATCAATATAAAATCATGATGCAAAATGGACGTATCAGGCTCCTACATATTCTACGAAGATCTTTATCGGTCGAACAATTATGACAACATACGTAATTCCCTTTGTCTATCGGTATGTTACTTGCCCGAGATTCGATCGTCGGTATCTTCATACCTAGTTCAATCTCGTTACCGGCAAGTCTCTTTACTCATTCCGTAATACATCATCATGCAACTAACTCACCAGTCACTTTTCTTGCAAGGCTTCTTATGATGTGTATTACCGAGAGGGCCCAGAGATACCTCACTGATACTTAGAGTGACAAATCCTAATCTTGATCTATGCCAACTCAACAAGCACCTTCGAAGATACCTGTAGAGCATATTTATGATCACCCAGTTATGTTGTGATGTTTGATAGCACACAAGGTATTCCTCCGGTATCTGGGAGTTGCATAATCTCATAGTCGAAGGAATATGTATTTGACATGAAAAAAACAATAGCAATAAACTTAACGATCAATATGCTAAGCTAACGGATGGGTCATGTCCATCACATCGTTCTTCTAATGATGTGATCCCGTTATCAAATGACAACACATGTCTATGGTTAGGAAACCTTAACCATCTTTGATCAACGAGCTAGTCTAATAGAGGCTTACGAGGGACACGATATTTGTCTATGTATTCACACATGTATTTAAGTTTACGATCAATATAATTCTAGCATGTATTATAAACCTTTATAATGAATAACGAAATATAAAATAACAACTTTATTATTGCCTCTAGGGCATATTTTCTTCTATCTCCCACTTGCACTAGAGTGAATAATCTAGATTACATTGTAATGAATCTAACACCCATGGAGCCTTGGTGATGATCATGTTTTGCTCGCGGCAGAGGCTTAGTCAACGGGTCTGCCACATTCAGATGTACTTTGCAAATTTCTATGTCTCCATCCTTGACCTTTTCACGAATGGAGTTGAAGCGTCTCTTGATGTGTTTGGTTCTCTTGTGAAACCTGGATTCCTTCGCCAAAGCAATTGCTCCAGTGTTGTCACAAAAGATTTTCATTGGACCCGATGCACTGGGTATTACACCCAGATTGGATATGAACTCCTTCATCCAGACTCCTTCATGTGCTGCTTCCGAAGCAGCTATGTACTTTGCTTCACACATAGATCCCGCCACGACGCTCTGCTTGGAATTGCACTAACTGACAGCTCCACCATTCAATATAAAAACATATCTGGTTTGTGACATAGAGTCATCTGGATCAGTGTCGAAGCTAGCATCAACATAACCATTTACGACGAGCTCTTCGTCACCTCCATAAACGAGAAACATATCCTTTGTCCTTTTCAGGTACTTCGGGATGTTCACACTAGTAGAAAACCACCCATCAGTCCCGGTTAGTAAGGGCCTTTAGTCCCGGTTCATGAACCGGGACTAATGGGTCATTACTAATACCACCACCCATTAGTCCCGGTTCAAACACGAACCGGGACCAATGTGGCTCCACGTGGCCCTGTGCACCGAGCCCAGTCAGAGGTCCTTTGGTCCCGGTTGGTGGCTCCAACCGGGACCAAAAGTCAATGTTTTTTTTACAAAAGTGGCTGCTTTAGGGGTTTTGGGGGTTATTTTTAGGTTGTTATTATAGCTAGCTAATAGAGAGAAGTGTCCTCTCTTATCTTCGTCCTTGGTTTATCAACGCTGCTGCTATGTTCATTGCACCCGCAGATATAACATGCTCATGCATGCTTTGCATCATACATCATCATATATATGTATATAATAACAAGTCCTACTAATCATGCATCATCATACAACTTCTACTCGTTATTAATAATAAGTCATACGATCATCATCCTCATATATAGTCATCGAACACAACCCTACATAATTGTTCTTAGCACATGATCATCAGTATCAGGTATAGGACCTAAACACCCTTAAGGTAAAATAGCATAAAACAATATAGACCCTGACTCTCCATTATGAAGAATGGCGATCATCCTGTCTCCAATTCTTGCCTTTCGCTACTTATTGCTTCCAAGAAGCTCCTTACGACTGTCCATATATTTTTTCCATTCTTTGCTTGTTATGTCTCCACTTCTTTTAGAAACCCGGTATGGACAGTTGAGATTCGTAGGACGACCTGGTCGTATGTTCAAAACATGAAGGCTACCACGCGTATACATCAGATGAGGCACACAATCATTCGGGATTATCTGTTGAAAAACATAGTAATAACTTCGTAGTTAGCAATGATGTACTAGTTTTAGAAGTGTGCAAAAAGATGCACGGATGTTGTAATAGTAAAAAATAATCTTACCAAGGTATCTCCATGGTAGTTACCGTAGTTCAACACGCGCACTAGTGGCACGTATTGACCATAATGTTGAGGAGTTTGATTGTAGATATTGTAATTCTCAAGATCAGTACAAAATCCGACCAGATGATTTTTCTCCTGATAAGTTAATTCGGAGCCTTCGGTGTAGTACGTTCTGTCTACCATCTTCCGCACATTTTTCGAAGAATGAAAATAAGCTGTCAATGGAGATAAGTTGTCAACTATATATTTTGAAATAAACAATATAAATTACTTAATAACTATGTTTAGCTCACATGAGGGAAGAACTGGAGGTGTATCCACAAAGACCCAAATCAAAGGTGTCTCTTGCTCGATTGTAGGATCACCAAGATCCATGGTGACAACCATACCCTCATCAAGACCATACATCTTGCAAAATGCATCCCAATTTTTGCAACCAAAATGGGTTACACTCTGAGCATTGTACAACTTTACTTGAAAATCCACACCATGTTCGGTACTTAGGATAATTTTTTTGGTTTCGAAATTTTCATGGTCTTCAAAACCCATCCTCTCCAAGACATAGCGTCTTGCAAAGCATGGGATAAGCTATTCGAATTGGAAAAGATGAAAAATACACGTTAAAATAGTTGAAGTCGTGCTGAATTACGAAAAAAACTATTGTCGTTGTTGCGTACCGTATGAACATCGCAAGTCTCCTCGAGCTTAATGCTGAAGCGCCGATCTTCGTCCAGCTCAATGAATCTGTCGCACATACCTCGGTCGTCGTGGCACCAGTCGCACTCCCCCGGGCGATTTTCGTCGTCCGATGAGTACGACATTTCCGGCCTACGTTCATAATTCAAATATTAAACTAGATCATTATTATTAATCACGGGTTGACTATCGATGATCGATGTACGTACGTAGCTCCTCTTTCATTCCCGAATGCATTATTATACCAAATTGTCTAGCACATGGGAATGAAGGAGAACTTATCCAATATGAGCATTCAATAAGCAAAACCAAATCACAAAATAAAGTATAGTATTCAAATTAGCATGCATTCAATAATTATAAGCAAAAGTACATCATCTCTTGGTGTCCGTACATCATCGAATATTATCACTAATACAACTAGAACCGTAGCGCCCGACGAGTATCAACGCGGGCGGTGGACACCCAAAGATAAGGAACCATCACAAGATCATAGCTCCAGTGAGATCCCTGAAGAACCTGCCAGGTATTGTCGAACCTCCCCTCCAATGCAACCATGTAGCGACGGACGTGCTCGTCCTCCTCGCTGACACAGTGACGTACCACCTCCGCGGTGTCCGGATGCCTCACCACCGTCACTGGCCCACGCGACCGCCACCAAACAAGGATCGGGTCAACAACGGGCTGCCTCCTCACCAACCTATGTCCTCCGGAAGGTAGCACCTCCCAATACCAACCCAGCGGAGCCCAATCCCGAACATGGCCCTGATCAAGCAGGCCTCCATCGCCGAGTCGACGACGACGAGGATGCGGGATAGGCATCGCCGACGTCGACGCGGGAACTACTTCTATATATAGTTAAATAAAAGTAGTCTTATTAATTAAATCAACTATCTAGTTCAACTACTAAACACTTACTATAAATAAATAAGTAGTACTTACTAAAAACAAACTACTTCATTATATAGTAAAATAAATTAGTTTATTAAATCAGCTAGCTAGTTCAACTATATATAAACTACTTCTTCTTTTTTTCCTTTTTCTAAATACTATGAACAA
>NC_057798.1:254512359-254513353 GCF_018294505.1 Triticum aestivum
GGGGCGGGGCGGGGCGGCGACGGCGTCGGGGCGGGGCGGCGACGACGAGGTAGCGACAGGGGACGCGGCGACGGCGTAGGAGGAGAGGCCGAAGAGATCGAAGTCGGGAGAGGAGGACGGCGCGCTAAGTGTTGTATATATAGCAACGGCATTGGTCCCAGTTCGTGGCACAAACCGGGACCAATGCCTCCTTTAGTCCCGGTTGGTGCCGCCAACCGGGACCAAAGACCTCTTTTCAGCAGCCCAAAGGGCGGGAAACGAAGACCTTTGGTCCCGGTTGGAGGCTCCAACCGGGACTAAAGGGTGGGCATTGGTCCCGGTTGGAGCGCCCAACCGGGACCAAAGAACAGCGTTGGTACCGGTTGGTGCCATGAACCGGTACCAATGGACCCGTGTAACTACTTTTTTATTTTCTGCAGCTATTTTTTTGTTGATTCTTCCTGCAGCTGTTTTTGTAGTCCCACCTCGCCAAGCGAGAGGCACTCGCAACTGTTTATAAGCCCTGAGTGCAGATACAATGACGAAGAGGATCAATGCTCCTGCACGTTGGTTAGCTTCAAGCCTTGCGGAATACGGTAGACTGCACAGAGCTATGTGCAGTGTAGTTGACACTATTCCAAAAGGCTTGAAGCAAATTAACGAGCATTGCGCCTCTTATTTATTTTTAATGACTTATTACAACTCAGAAAAAAAGAAAAAAAATAAATGTAGCAGAAAAGAAAAAAATATATAAAAAACCACTCAGAAATAAATAGAAGAAAAAATATAACAGAAAAGAAAAACTATATAGAAAACTACTCAGAAATGAATAGAAGCAAAAAGTAGTTGTGATTAACTGTACTAAAAAAGGAGCATATATGCTTATTTTTAATGGCTTATTACAACTCAGAAATAAAAAGAAAAAAATAATATAGCAAAAAAAGAAAAAAATATATAGAAAACTACTCAGAAATGAATAGTAGCAAAAAATAGTTGTGATTAACTGTACTAAAAA
>NC_057798.1:254513455-254513708 GCF_018294505.1 Triticum aestivum
AGAAGCAAAAAATAGTTGTGATTAACTGTACTAAAAAAGGAGCATATATGCTTATTTTTAATGGCTTATTACAACTCAGAAATAAAAAGAAAAAAATAAATATAGCAGAAAAAGAAAAAAAACTATATAAAAAACTACTCAGAAATGAATAGAAGCAAAAAATAGTTGTGATTAACTGTACTAAAAAAGGAGCATATATGCTTATTTTTAATGGCTTATTACAACTCAGAAATAAAAAGAAAAAAATAAATAT
>NC_057798.1:254513880-254527048 GCF_018294505.1 Triticum aestivum
GAAATGAATAGAAGCAAAAAATAGTTGTGATTAACTGTACTAAAAAAGGAGCATATATGCTTATTTTTAATGGCTTATTAGAACTCAGAAATAAAAAGAAAAAAATAATATAGCAGAAAAAGAAAAAAAAACTACTCAGAAATGAATAGAGATGCGCTTATAGAGGAAATTCAACTTAAATTCATAACGAATTTCGAGAGAAATCCGTATGAATTTATGCTAAATTACCTATATAAGCGCATCTATTTTCATTTTCGGAGGAGCTCAATAAAGTAGAGAGGGAGGGGCTTATAAACCGGTCCCGTTCCCCTTCGGTTGGCGAGGTGGGACTAAACTCTGGTCGCAACGGGTACCAACCATTTAGTCCCGGTTGAAGGTTCGAACCGGGACTAATGGGAAGCCTATTGGTCCCGGTTCATGCCACCAACCGGGACCAATGGTTTTGGGGCAGGAGCGAGGCCATTGGTCCCGGTTCGTCCCACCAACCGGGACCAATAGTTTCAGACGAACCGGGACCAATGGGCCACGTGGCCCGGCCGGCTCCCGGGGCTCACGAACCGGGTCCGATGCCCCCATTGGTCCCGGTTCTGGATTGAACCGGGACTAATGGGCTGGAGCGGCCTGGACCATTGGCCCCTTTTCTACTAGTGTCATGACTGCTGTCAAGTGATCCACTCCTGGATTACTTTGGTACCTCCCTGCCAAACTTATGGCAAGGCACACATCAGGTCTAGTACACAACATAGCATACATGATAGAACCTATTGCTGAGGCATAGAGAATGACTTTCAATTTCTCTCTATCTTCTGCATTGGTCGGGCTTTGAGACTGACTTAACTTCACACGTTGTAACACAGGCAAGAACCCTTTCTTTGACTGATCCATTTTGAACTTCTTCAAAACTTTATCAAGGTATGTGCTTTGTGAAAGTCATATTAAGCCTCTTGATTTATCCCTATAGATCTTGATGCCCAATATATAAGCAGCTACACCGAGGTCTTTCAGTGAAAAATTCTTATTCAAGTATCCTTTTATGCTATACAGTAATTCTATATCATTTCCGATCAACAATATGTCATCCACATATAATATCAGAAATGCTATAGAGCTCCCACTCACTTTCTTGTAAATAAAGGCTTCACCATAAGTCTGTATAAAACCATATGCTTTGATCACCTCATCAAAGCGTATATTCCAACTCCAAGATGCTTGCACCAGTCAATAGATGGATCGCTAGAGCTTGCACACTTTGTTAGCACCTTTAGGATCGACAAAACCTTCTGGTTGCATCATATACAATTCTTCTTTAAGAAATCCATCAAGGAATGCAGTTTCAACGTCCATTTGCCAGATTTCATAATTATAAAATGCAGTAATTGCTAACATGATTCAGACCGACTTAAGCATCGCTATGGGTGATAAGGTCTCATCGTAGTCAACCCCTTGAACTTGTCGAAAACCTTTCGCAACAAGTTGAGCTTTGTAGATGGTGACATTACAATCAGCGTCTGTCTTCTTCTTGAAGATCCATTTATTCTCAATGGCTTGCCGATCATCGGGCTAGTCCACCAAAGTCCACACTTTATTCTCGTGGATGGATCCTAACTCAGATTTCATGGCCTCAAGCCATTTATCAGAATCTGGGCTCATCATAGCTTCTTCATAGTTCATAGGTTCGCCTTAGTCTGGTAACATGACTTCCAAAACAAGATTACCATACCACTCTGGTGTGGATCGTGCTCTGATTGACCTACGAGGTTCATTAGTAACTTGATCTAAAGTTTCATGATCATTGTTGAAAGGATCGATATAGTTGACTAGAGGGGGGGGGGGTGAATAGGCAACTAAATTTTTTTGGCTTTTCTTTACCAAATTAAACTTTGCATCAAAGTAGGTTGTCTAAATATGCAACTAGGTGAACAACCTATATGATGCAACAACAACAAGTGCACAAGCAAGCAAGGGATACAACACAAGTAGCTTGCACAAGTAAAGGCACGAGATAACCAAGAGTGGAGCCGATGGAGACGAGGATGTGTTACCGAAGTTCCTTACTTTTGAGGGGAAGTATGTCTCCGTTAGAGCGGTGTGGAGGCACAATGCTCCCCAAGAAGCCACTAGGGCCATCGTATTCTCCTCACGCCCTCGCACATGCCGTGATTCCACTATTGGTGCCCTTGAAGGTGGCGACCGAACCTTTACAAACAAGGTTGGGGATATCTCCACAACTTAATTGGAGGCTCCCAACGACACCATGAAGCTTCACCACAATGGACTATGGCTCCGAGGTTACCTCAACTGTCTAGGGTGCTCAAACACCCAAGAGTAACAAGATCCGCTAGGGATTAGTGGGGGAATCAAATTTCTCTTGGTGGAAGTGTAGATCGGGGCCTTCTCAACATATCCCGAGCAAATCAACAAGTTTGATTGGCTAGGGAGAGAGATCGGGCGAAAATGGAGCTTGGAGCAACAATGGAGCTTTTGGGGGGAAGAGGTAGGTCAACCTTGGGGAAGAAGACCCCTTTATATAGTGGGGGGGGGGACAATCCAACCATTACCCCTCAAGCAGCCCCGCACAAAGCGGTACTACCGCTTGGGCGGGCGGTACTACCGCTGAACAGACGTACTACCGTCCCCTCCCAGCAGTACTGCCGCGCACACAAGGGGAGCAAGGACCTGGGCCCAGAGCGGTACTACCGCGGAGGTAAGGGCGGTACTACCGCTTGGGGCGGTACTACTTCCACTACTGCCGCAGCTAGTACCAAACAACCCGACATGAGAAAACGAGGCCTCGAGTCGAGGCGGTAGTAGCCCGGAGCCTCAGTGGTACTACGGCCGAAGGCAGCAAGCGGTTCTACCGCTGAGGAGCGGTACTACCGCTTGATGTGCTTCAGCGGTACTACCGCTGAGGACCGCGCTACTACCGCTGGGGCCAGTCAGGGCAAGCTAGGAGAGGAAAGGGAACTCCATTGAAGCGGAAATGAACAGCGGGTGCAATAAGGATGTGTACATGTTGATTCCACCCTAGTCCTACCAAAGCGGATCCCCTCTTGATTGTACGGTGAGTCCTACAAAACTAGTCCACCAACATAGAAACGAAGGAGCTACACTGTCTTGAATAAAACACCGAGGGGAGGGAATCGTCTCGTGCCAAAGGACGAATCTCTGAAAAACTCAACGCACACGATTAGTCCGCAAAAGCATTGTCATCAATCACCAAAACACCTTGGGGATAAATACGCCCTTACAATCTCCCCCTTTTTGGTGGATTGATGACAATACGGGATTTGCACAAACGGGAAAAGCCATAGGACATGCGCAAACCCCACAACCCTAAAATGTTGATGGGCTCCCCCTAGATGTGTGCTATCTAGATAAGTGATTTGGACTGCATGACACACATACTAGGATCAACGCTCCCCCTACATTTTAGAGACCAACAACCTAAGCAGGATATATGAGATCAAAGTATATAACCGGATAAGCATGCAACTCATAAGCTACCGAGAGACTAGATAGACATAGATAATGATAATCTAAAGATAAGGTAGCATATGTCTCACACCATATGTCTGGAACTTAGGTCTCACTGACACAAAACCAAGCAAAGCAAACGGCGAGAAAACACAAACGACAACGACACAAATCCCTAAACTCTCTCTCGCTTTGGCATCGAGACACCAAAAAGAGAGGGAGTGTTGCTACGGCTCCAGGTGATAGCAAGCGAGGGTCTCGAACATCAGATCCCAGCGGGATCGTCTTCGCCACCATCGTCGGTCGGGAACTGCTCGGCATCAGAATCTGTCCACGGGCAGTGCTGCTGAATCCACTCCTCCTCCTCAGTAAGCTGGTCCTCAGATCCACTATGAACGATGGCACCCAACTGATGCATGAGCTCCTTGTGACGTCCCCTGGCCTTCTTCTCAGCCACATGAGTCATGTACTGACCGTGAGACTCCATGCAGAACAGATTCTTCATCTTGAGCTTGAGCATCTTTGCCCAAGAGGGCTCTGCCCCAGAAGGCTCATAGTCATCATCATCCTTAGCCTCAGCCTCCTCTTCGGTCTCCATGGCAGCAGCAGATGATGTACCCCAAGATTTAGGGACCTGAGTGCCCCAGTTGTCCTTCTTCCTCAAACGCTTGATCTCATGAGACACCAACTCTCCATTCTCTAGCATAACCTTGGGATAGACATGACCCCAGGCCTTCTCAATAAGCAGCATGATGAACGGGCCATAAACCGGGCACTTGCGCTCAGAGATAGCAGATAAGAGCTCAGACCACATAACATGAGAGATGTCCAGGGACTAGCCAGTGTTTTCTTCCTTCTCATGCTGGCAGAAGAGAAGCATGTCCACAAGATAAGAGTGAACCATATCCAGATTCTCGATGCGAGGGAAAAGAGTCTCATGGAAGACACGGTGAAGAATGTCCAGAAAGGCAGGCAGCTCATATGTTTCCTTCTTAGTCTCAGAGTTGATCTTCAGCATGCAATAGGGCCAGAGAGCTTGCTTGTGAGTGGAGGTTGTGTTGCGGTGAGGGCAAAAGCCGACAGGAGACGCAAGCCCGTGATCTTCCACCCCAAGTAACTCCATGAATGCCTTCCACTTGACAGAAAGCAACTTGCCATTGGTCATCCAAGTCAGAGTCCTGTCCTCATCAGTCCCTAGATGGACAGTGGCATATAATTGAGCCACAATATCTGCATCATAGTCCTTGTTGAATTGCATGATTCTGAGAATGTTCAGATGAGTGCACATCTGAAGAGATTCACCAAAGTACTCAGGATCCTTCTCCATATAGTCTGTGTCGATGGAGCGCACATTAACATAGAGATTCTTCTTGGCCTTGAGCACATCAAAGAAGATGGCAAACTGAAAGCGGTTCCAGAATGGACGGTTGACCAAAGTGGGTTCTTGGTCTACCTCTTAAGGGTTGCGGCGACGCCTTGCCCAGAACTCCTTGGAATTCATTTGAGACACGGTTTTGCCCGTTGGCTTCGGCTTGACAACAGACTTCTTCTTGAGTTGAGGTGGAGGTGGAGCACTTGAGGAACCTCCTGCTGACTCAGATGTGTGGTAACGCTTTGACATGGCATGACCGGGGTTGACACGGCGAGCTTGATGCTCAGGATGTTCATCACCTAGAACCAAACACAAGAACACGCAAAACAACCAGAAAGAATGAGCATAAGCCACCAAACACAACAAAAAGGATCAATGAATGGTAGAGACATGATGGAACTTGGCAGGCAGCGGTAGTACCGCGACCTAGAGGCGGCAGTACCGCTCCAAGCGGTAGTACCGCTCCAATGAGAGCGGTAGTACCGCTCGAAGCGGGGAAACAACGGTTTCCTACTGCCGTGGTCAGATCCGGCACTACCGGCCTACCAAATTCAAAAATATTCCTACCAAACGCTAATCCAAGACGCCTAGTTGCCTTCTCCATCCTACTCAAGCCTATATTTAGCCAAAAATCTAGAGATGCAACCACTATTGCGCCTAAGACACTAGATCTGAAATCTAGACAAAAAGAGAGAGGGCACGGGGGCAATACCGGCATCCATGGCAAGAGGACGGGGTGGGGATCGATTCCACCGAAGGAAATGGAGAGGGACGCCCGGAGAAGAAGATCCGCCGGAGCCCTCCTGCAGCGAGACGGTGCTGGAGAGACGAAGAGGAGCAAGGGGGCGAAGCGAATGGGTATGGGGGAGAGAAACCTCCCCCTGCCCCGATATAACCCCCAGATCCCGCCCCGCAGCAGTAGTACCGTACTGGTGGGCGGTAGTGCCGCTTATAAGCGGTAGTACCGTGCACCACCAGCGGTAGTACCGCCCAGCACGCCACAACAACTAGACAAAAATGACTAAGCTAAAAAAGAGAGAAACCAACGGCAAAAACGACTAGGCAACAAACACACTAGCAAGGGGCCAAGACACACCTCTTCAAGAGAGGGCGGTGGCCGAGGCCACCTATGTTTGAGTCAAGAGGTATGGCACCTCGAAGATTTTAACCTTGGGCCCATGACCAAAACTCGTCCTTGAAGCACAAGTACCATTGAAGATGGGTAAAGTGAAAGACTTGATCAATTTATGCATAATGGGGGGAGGGAGAGTTCATTGAGAGAACAACACCCCCCCTGTGTCCATGCCTACACCTAAACTAGACAACACGTTGAATGTGGTGGGATGTGCATGGGTTCAAGATACATTGCTTGAATCAATGATATTTAGCTCATGCCTTAACTCGCGAAATCTTGCTTCATCCAAGGGCTTGGTGAAAATATCTGCAAGGTTATCATTAGTGTTGACATACTTGAGCTCGATCTCCCCTCGCCTAATGTGATCCCGGATGAAGTGATACCGAATCTCAATATGCTTCGTCTTGAAATGTTGCACCGGGTTGAGAGAAATCTTGATGGCACTTTCGTTATCACACCAAAGAGGCACTTTGTCACAAATGACACCGTACTCCTTTAAAGGTTTCCTCATCCATAAGAGTTGTGCACAACAACTACCGGCCGCCACATATTCCACTTCGGTGGACGAGAGAGACACACAACTTTGTTTCTTGGAAGACCAACTCACCAAATAGCAACCAATAAATTGGCACCCTCTGGAAGTGGACTTCCTATCCACTTTGTCTCCCGCCCAATCGGAATCCGTATATCCTTCAAGCTTGAAGTTTGCTCCTCTTGGGTACCATAAGCCAAAGTTTGGGGGTATGAGCCAAATATCGAAAGATTCGCTTGACCGCCACATAGTGGCTTTCCTTCGGTGCGGCTTGAAACCGTGCACATATTCCCACACTCAACATGATATCCGGTCTAGATGCACAAAGGTAAAGCAAGGAGCCAATCATGGAGCGATATACCTTTTGATCCACCGCTTTACCATTGGGATCAATGTCAAGTTGGCACTTGGTGGGCATTGGAGTGGAAGCCGGCTTGACATCACTTATCTTGAATCTTTTAAGCATGTCTTGAGTGTATTTGGCTTGATTGATGAAAGTACCTTCTCTTCTTTGCTTGATGTCAAAACCGAGGAAGAACTTCAATTCTCCCATCGATGACATCTTGAACTTAGAGGTCATGAGAGCGGCAAATTCCTCATTGAAAGCTTTGTTAGGGGAACCAAAGATAATATCATCAACATATAGTTGGCATACAAACAACTCCCCTTTGACCTTCTTAGTAAAAAGAGTGGGATCGATTTGCCCAACCTCAAATCCACGATCTTGCAACAACTCGGTAACGTGGTCATACCACGCACGTGGGGCTTGTTTAAGGCCATAGAGTGCCTTATCGAGTTGATACACATGATTTGGGAAGTAGGGATCCTCGAACCCGGGGGGTTGCTTGACATAAACCAACTCATTAATAGGACCATTAAGAAAAGCACTTTTCACATCCATTTGTTGTAACTTAAAGTTGTGATGGGAAGGATAAGCAATCAACAAACAAATGGATTCAAGGCGAGCAACGGGAGCAAAGGTTTCACCGTAGTCGATACCCTCGACTTGGGAGTAGCCTTGTGCTACCAATCTTGCCTTGTTGCGAATGATGTTCCCATGAGCATCTTGCTTGTTCTTGAATATCCACTTGGTTCCAATGACGTTGTCGTTCCCCAACGGTCTTGGCACCAATCTCCACACCTTGTTGTACTCGAAGTTGTTGAGTTCTTCATGCATGGCATTGAGCCAATCCGGATCTTCGAGCGCCTCATAGACCTTTTGGGGTTCAACACAAGAGACAAACGCATGATGTTCACAATAGTTTGCTAATTGTCTACGAGTGCTTACCCCTTTTCTTAGGCTTCCAACCACATTCTCCATGAGATGACCTTTGGTGGTGAGCTTGGAAGCAATCTTCATGGCACGACGCTCTAATTCCTCCTCGGATGTGGAAGGAGGAGGGTTAACTTGATTATCTTGTGTGCCGTCTTGAGCTTGTTCTAGATCTTGAGCTTGCTCTTGATCTCGAACTTGCTTGAGGGGGAGAACTTGACCTTGGGCATCATTCGGTGGTTCACCACCATCTTGAGATTGATCTTGCCCTTTGTCTTGTTCACGAGGTTGAGGGCCTTTACTTTGTTCTTGAGAAGCGTGTGGGTCTTGGGGAGGTGATGGCTCCACTTGAGTGGAGCATTGTCCTTCTCCTTTGGCCACAAGGGGTTCCTCAATGGGTAGGATATGACCCACACCCATTCTTCTTATGGCTTGGGGAGGAATTTCATCACCTACATCACAAGTACCACTTTGCTCCACTTGGGATCCGTTATTTTTGTCAAACTCTACGTTACACGTCTCCTCAATGAGTCCGGTGGACTTGTTGAGGACACGGTAAGCATGAGAGTTTGTAGCATAACCAACAAATATGCCCTCATAAGCTCTAGCCTCAAATTTAGACAAACGAACACCTTTCTTGAGAATGAAATACTTACACCCGAATACTCGGAAATACTTGAGGTTGGGCTTGTTACCGGTAAGAATTTCATAAGGAGTCTTGTTCAAGCCTTTGTGGAGATAGAAGCAATTTGATGCATGACATGCTGTGTTAATGGCTTCAGCCCAAAAGTTGTATGGAGACTTGAACTCCGTCATCATGGTCCTTGCCGCATCCATCAACGTCCGGTTCTTCCTCTCTGCAACACCATTTTGTTGAGGGGTATAGGGTGCAGCATACTGATGCTTGATCCCCTCATCACTAAGAAACTCATCCAAGGTGTAGTTCTTGAATTCGGTGCCGTTGTCACTTCTTATTGTCAAGATCTTTGCATCATGTTGACGTTGAGCTTCATTTGCAAAGTCGATGATGGTTTGCTGAGTTTCACTCTTCCTCTTGAAGGAATATACCCAAGTGTATCTTGAATAATCATCCACAATCACCAAGCAATACTTTCTACCCCCAAGACTATCAAAGGATGGAGGCCCAAAGAGGTCCATGTGAAGGAGCTCTAAGGGTCTCTTCGAGTAGATGATAGTCGTGGGAGGGTGAGCCTTTTCATGAAGCTTTCCTTCGATACAAGCACTGCAAGCACAATCTTTGGCAAAACTAACATTTGTTAGTCCACGGACATGGTCCCCCTTGAGAAGACTTTGAAAAGATCTCATATTGACGTGGGCTAAACGGCGATTCCAAAGACATCCCACGTCAACTTTAGCCATTAGGCATGCCGCGGTCTTAGTGGGTCACTCCGAAAAGTTAATCACATAGAGACCGTTCTCGACATGCCCAACAAAGGCTACTTTAAGAGTCTTGCTCCACAAGAGGGCCACGGTATCAATATCAAAGAAAGTGGCAAAACCCATGAGTACAAGTTGATGAATGGAAAGTAAATTGTATGCAAGAGACTCAACAAGCATGACTTTCTCGATCGTTAGATCATGAGAAATGACAACCTTGCCAAGACCCAATACCTTAGAATGTGAGGCATCACCCCACTCGACAATGGTGGGCATAGATGGGATCTTTTGCACGTCCACCACCAAGTCCTTGCTCCCGGTCATATGATTTGTTGCTCCACTATCGAGCAACCATGACCCCCCACCGGAAGCAAACACCTACAAGAGATCAATGCTTGGTTTTAGGTACCCATTTAGTAATGGGTCCTTTTATGTTAGTAACAAGGGTCTTAGGAACCCAAAGAGAGCATTCAATGTACTCATAAGGAGAGCCAACAAATATAGCATAAACATGCCCATCAATAGCACGACACAACACATAAGAAGGGTTAAAGTCGCCGGCTTTGTTGGAGGGGGTGGTTTTGCCCTTTTTGACATCAACACCCTTCACATTGTTCTTCTTCTCCTTAGGAGCATCCTCTCCCTCTTTCACAAAGGTCTGCTTGAGAGGAGGAGGTCGTTTGGTCTTGTCGTTCTTCTTCTTGTTCTTGGACTTGGGTGCGAACCCAATTCCCTTCTTGGCCACAACTTCCTTTTGATTGCTCAAAAGGTCGTTGAGGTTCTTCTCACGTTGAATGCATGTCACAAGGCCTTTCTCAAGTTGATCCTTCAATTTGGCATTCTCCTCCACAAGATGCACATGCTCACAACATGGGTTAGTGGCATATGCATTATCAATTAATAGGGACATTTACATCTATGCCCCTAATTTGCGCCCACTCTCAGATTTACCCCTAAAGTCAAAGCCTGCTCAAATTTGCCCCTCCGCCGTTAGGTGCACGTACAGAAATGCCCTTCTGTGCCGTTACCGTCCGGTCAAAGCAGGTCAAAGCTGGTCAAAGGGCATTGACCGTCCTGAAAAAAATAGCAAAAAAGTTCTAAAAAATCTGAAAATTTGTGAGATCGAAGATACTCAGGTTCACAAGGTGCGTGAAAATTTTCATGGTGTTTGGGCATTCCAAGAGCTCGTGTCAAAGGAAAAACAATAAATATGTAAGCCCATGAACAGTAAATTCAAAAAAATAGCAAGAAAATTCAAAAAAATATGAATTTTTTTGGCATCAAAGAGGCTATGGTCTACAAGCTACGTGCAAATTTTTGTTGTGTTTGGACATTGGAGGGGCTTGTGGAGAAAAAAAACAAAATTTGGCTCGGGAAAAAACTTGGGAAAAAATGACTATTTTGTTTTTTCTTGCTAGAGCTCCTCGCATGTCATTTGATCACAAAAACTTACAAGCACCTTGTGCACCCAAGCCTCTTTGATGCCAAAATTTTTCATATTTTTTTTGAATTTTCTTGCTATTTTATTTCAAATTTACTATTCACAAGTGTGCATATTAACTGTTTTTCCTCGCCATGATCTCCTGGAATGTCCAAATAGCACGAAAATTTGCACGCACCTTGCACACATGAGTATCTTCAAACTCACAAAATTTTAGATTTTTTTAAATTTTTTTGCTATTTTTTTCAGGACGGTCAAAGTTGTTTGACCGGACGGTAACGGCGCAGAAGGGCATTTCTGTAAGGGCACCTAATGGCGCAGGGGCAAATTTGAGCATGCTTTCGAATTAGGGGTATATCTGATTAGGTGGTTCGAGTTAGGGACAGAAATGCAAATGGCCCCAATTAATACCATATGAGGAAAGGTGGCCTTTTCCTTGGTTAGCTTAACTTGGAGTTGAGCATGAGACTCCTTGAGGTTTGCATGAGCACCCTTCAAGACCTTGTGGGCCTTGTCAAGTACATCAAACTCCTCCTTGAGTCTAGCATGATCAACCCGAGTTTTGCCTTCTCGGAAGTTAGCACACGAGACATAACAAGCGCATGATCAAGATCTTTCTTTAACTTGGCATGGTCATTGTTGTGTGACTCCTCAAGAGCCAAACGATGCCCACGCTCTTCCTCAAGAGCATTAGAGAGATCGGATATCTCATCAGCATAGTCACGACTATGACCTTCCATCTTAGAGATGGTTTCTTCGTGAGCCTCGATCATGTCATTGGCTTCACCAAGTTGTTCCAAGAGAGCAACAAAGTGCTTCTTGGATTTGCCCTTGAGCTTACTCATAAAAGACTCAAATTCATTGACTTCCTCATTAGACCCCTCACTTTCATCAATGCCATCCGTCAAACAGGGATTAGTAATGATGGTGGTTTTGATGTTGGGTGTTACCTTGTTGGTGGCTTTAGCCATGAGGCACTTGACGGTGATGTTCTCGTTGGGTGAATCGAAGAGAGACATCCGGGGAGTTGTGGTAATGGCAACGGATGCCATGGCCATTGCTTCACTATCTTCATCATCATCGTCATCCTCACGATATTCTTCTTGAACCACCAACCCTCGAGTAGGAGTCTTCTTGGTGAGGTTGTTCTTGTTGGGGAAGGACTTGGCTTTGTCTTTTCGGATGAGCTTGCCACCATTGTCTTCCCGCTTCTCGTAAGGACAATCCGCAACAAAATGGCTCACATTGCCATAGTTGTAACAAGTTCTTACTCGTTGCTTGCCCTTGAAGCCACTTGAGTTATTCTTGTTGAGATTGGGCCTTGAGTTCTTCTTGCTCCAAAATTGCCTTAAAGCAAGAGCCATGTGCTCATGATAATCATATTTTGTATATTCGGGGTTTCTCTCCTCATCTTCCTCTTCTTCCTCTTCTTCCACATTAACCTTGGCCTTCAATGCAAGGTTGGGCTTCTTTGCCCTTTGAGAGCGGAGCACCGCGTTATCGGCGGTCTTGTCCAAGATGCTCATTGCAACGAACTCATCCAACACTTCACTTGAGGTCATGGAGTGAAAGTCCGGTCTTTGACGAATGACGGAGGACATGGCCTTGTTGTAGGGCATCATGGCCTTGAGGAACTTGCGCTTGATCCAATTGTCATCCGTGTCCTTGCTCCCATGATTTCGGAGTGAGACCACGAGCTTGGTTACTCTTTGAAAGAGCTCACGAGGTTCTTCGTCTTCTTTCATTGCAAACTCATCGGCTTCATCTTGCACCACTTCATAGTTGGAGCGTTGAATGCTTGCGCTTCCCCGATAAAGAGACACAACACATTGCCATGCGTCTTTGTCCATGGCATGGGGTCGGAGATGAGGGAGATCTTCGGGGAGGATAGCATCTTGGATGATGAAGAGAGCATTCTCATTGAATTGATTATCCACTGCTTCTCTAGGGGTGAAGTTGCTTCGGTCATGTGGATAGAAACCTTCTTCAATGATTCTCCAAAGATTAGTATTCACATGATTTAAATGACGCTTGAAGCAATACAGCCAAGAATCAAAATCCTCATTTTTCACAATCTTAGGAGGAGGGCCGGCATGATTTAAATGAGTAGAGGGAATCGGTCCTCCATAAGTTGGGGGTTCCACATGGGCAAAGATGCCGGTGCCATTTCTACCACTTGTAGAAGGACCCTTCTCACTATTAGCTTCCCCCTTGTCGGAGTTAGCATCCGTCACCTTGTTAGTGGGATCACCCACTTTCAACGGTGAGGTAGGTAGCTTAAGTCCTTCTAAGAATTTATTAAACATGCTTTCAACCGTGGTTGCCATGGAGGTTTTCAATGTGTCCAAGGCCACATTGAATTCCTCATGGGACACCGCGGTTTCCCCATCACCCATAGACGAGATCGGATTCACACCGGAGTGCTCCTCCTCCCCACCGTCTACGGTGTCAACCATACTCTTCGGACGACAAAGTCCTTAATAAAGAGACGAGGCTCTGATACCAATTGAAAGGATCGATATAGTTGACTAGAGGGGGGGGGG
>NC_057798.1:254527305-254529263 GCF_018294505.1 Triticum aestivum
GCAACTAACAATTTTTAGCTTTTCTTTACCAAATTAAACTTTGCATCAAAGTAGGTTGTCTAAATATGCAACTAGGTGAACAACCTATATGATGCAACAACAACAAGTGCAGAAGCAAGCAAGGGATACAACACAAATAGTTTGCACAAGTAAAGGCACGAGATAACCAAGAGCGGAGCCGATGGAGACGAGGATGTGTTACCGAAGTTCCTTCCTTTTGAGGGGAAGTACGTCTCCGTTAGAGCGGTGTGGAGGCACAATGCTCCCCAAGAAGCCACTAGGGCCACCGTATTCTCCTCACGCCCTCACACAATGCGAGATGCCGTGATTCCACTATTGGTGCCCTTGAAGGCAGCGACCGAACCTTTACAAACAAGGTTGGGGCTATCTTCACAACTTAATTGGAGGCTCCCAACGACACTATGAAGCTTCACCACAATGGACTATGGCTCCGAGGTGACCTCAACCGTCTAGGGTGCTCGAACACCCAAGAGTAACAAGATCCGCTAGGGACTAGTGGGGGAATCAAATTTCTCTTGGTGGAAGTGTAGATCGAGGCCTTCTCAACCTATCCCGAGCAAATCAATAAGTTTGATTGGCTAGGGAGAGAGATCGAGCAAAAATGGAGCTTGGAGCAACAATGGAGCTTTTTGGGGGAAGAGGTAGGTCAACATTGGGGAAGAAGACCCCTTTATATAGTGGGGGGAACAATCCAACCGTTACCCCTCAAGCAGCCCCGCACAGAGCGGTACTACCGCTTGGGCAGGCGGTACTACCGCTGAACCAGTGGTACTACCGTCCCCTCCCAGCGGTACTGCCGCGCACACGAGGGGAGCAACACTACTAGAAAAACCGCTACTAATGGCGCACCTAATTTGGCCATTAATGGCGCATCACTGGTGCGCCATTACTAGCACGCCATTAGTAATTTTTACTAATGGCGCACCACTGGTGCACCATTAGTATCTGGTATACTAATGGCGCACCACTGGTGCGCCATTAGTATAGGCCACGGTGCGCCATTAGTATGCCTCCCAGGGGCCATGTATACCCAGGTGCTGGCATACTAATGGCGCACGACAACGGGATGCGCCATTAGTAACTTGGGCATACTAATGGCGCACTGTTTAGTGATGCGCCATTAGTGATGCGCCATTTTGAATCTAGATCTGGATCGTGATTTTTTGCCCATTTTTGCTCGTTTTTTGCTTGTTTTTTGGCACGACATTATTTCAAATTTTGTTCCTGTTTTTGGATCTTGTACGTTCTTTTGCCGTGGTCTTTTGCCGGAGAGGAGTTCGCCGGAGAGGAGGAGGAGGAGGTCACCGGAGAGGTGCTCGCCTACATCGCCGGAGAGGAGGAGGAGGAGGTCGCTGGAGAGGAGTTCACCGGAGCATCGGAGAGGAGGAAGGAGAAACCATGAGGGGATGGGAGGAGAGGAGGGAGGAGGAGCTCACCGGAGAGGAGGGAGGAGGAGCTCACCGGAGAGGAGGGAGGAGGAGCTCACCGGAGAGGAGGGAGAAGAAACCGTGAGGGGAGGGGAGGGGAGGAGGGAGGAGGAGGGAGGAGGTCACCGGAGAGGAGAAGTATGGTGGAGGAGAGGAGGAGATGTAGTGTAGGAGAGGTGGAATGAAGAAATAAGGAGGAGAGGACCACGACCAGCCATATATACGGCATACTAATGGCGCACCGCGGGCAGGTGCGCCATTAGTAATTTTTTTTATTTTTTTTATTTATTTTGAATTTTGAAGGCGGGAAGATACTAATGGCGCACCATGGGCAGGTGCGCCATTAGTAAATTTTTTTTTGACTTATTTTGAATTTTGAAGGAGGGAAGATACTAATGGCGCACCATGGGCAGGTGCGCCATTAGTAACTTTTTTTTATTTTTTTTTGACTTATTTTGAATTTTGAAGGCGGGAAGATAGTAATGGCGCACCATGGGTAGGTGCGCCATT
>NC_057798.1:254529367-254563263 GCF_018294505.1 Triticum aestivum
GGAGAGGAGGGAGAAGAAACCGTGAGGGGAGGGGAGGGGAGGAGGGAGGAGGAGGTCGCCAGAGAGGAGGAGGAGGTCACCGGAGAGGAGAAGTATGGTGGATGAGAGAAGGGAAGATGGAGTGGAGGAGAGGAGGAGATGGAGTGTAGGAGAGGTGGAATGAAGAGATAAGGAGGAGAGGACCACGACCAGCCATATATACGGCATACTAATGGCGCACCGCGGGCAGGTGCGCCATTAGTAATTTTTTTTATTTTTTCATTTATTTTGAATTTTGAAGGCGGGAAGATACTAATGGCGCACCATGGGCAGGTGCGCCATTAGTAATTTTTTTTATTTTTTTGACTTATTTTGAATTTTGAAGGAGGGAAGATACTAATGGCGCACCATGGGCAGGTGCGCCATTAGTAAGTTTGAATTTTTTTGAATTTTTTTGCCTCTCCAGATCTTAAAAGCCCCGTATCTTTTTTTCTGTTTGGTTTTTGAGGATTTTGAAAATGTTTAACGGGGTATGTGCTTTGTGAAAGTCATATTAAGCCTCTTGATTTATCCCTATAGATCTTGATGCCCAATATATAAGCAGCTACACCGAGGTCTTTCAGTGAAAAATTCTTATTCAAGTATCCTTTTATGCTATACAGTAATTCTATATCATTTCCGATCAACAATATGTCATCCACATATAATATCAGAAATGCTATAGAGCTCCCACTCACTTTCTTGTAAATAAAGGCTTCACCATAAGTCTGTATAAAACCATATGCTTTGATCACCTCATCAAAGCGTATATTCCAACTCCAAGATGCTTGCACCAGTCAATAGATGGATCGCTAGAGCTTGCACACTTTGTTAGCACCTTTAGGATCGACAAAACCTTCTGGTTGCATCATATACAATTCTTCTTTAAGAAATCCATCAAGGAATGCAGTTTCAACGTCCATTTGCCAGATTTCATAATTATAAAATGCGGTAATTGCTAACATGATTCAGACCGACTTAAGCATCGCTATGGGTGATAAGGTCTCATCATAGTCAACCCCTTGAACTTGTCGAAAACCTTTCGCAACAAGTTGAGCTTTGTAGATGGTGACATTACAATCATTGTCTGTCTTCTTCTTGAAGATCCATTTATTCTCAATGGCTTGCCGATCATCGGGCTAGTCCACCAAAGTCCACACTTTATTCTCGTGAATGGATCCTAACTCAGATTTCATGGCCTCAAGCCATTTATCAGAATCTGGGCTCATCATAGCTTCTTCATAGTTCGTAGGTTCGCCTTAGTCTGGTAACATGACTTCCAAAACAAGATTACCATACCACTCTGGTGTGGATCGTGCTCCGATTGACCTACGAGGTTCATTAGTAACTTTATCTAAAGTTTCATGATCATTGTTGAAAGGATCAATATAGTTGACTAGAGGGGGGGGTGAATAGGCAACTAATTTTTTTTGGCTTTTCTTTACCAAATTAAACTTTGCATCAAAGTAGGTTGTCTAAATATGCAACTAGGTGAACAACCTATATGATGCAACAACAACAAGTGCACAAGCAAGCAAGGGATACAATACAAGTAGCTTGCACAAGTAAAGGCACGAGATAACCAAGAGTGGAGCCGATGGAGACGAGGATGTGTTACCGAAGTTCCTTACTTTTGAGGGGAAGTCGTCTCCGTTAGAGCGGTGTGGAGGCACAATGCTCCCCAAGAAGCCACTAGGGCCATCGTATTCTCCTCACGCCCTCACACATGCCGTGATTCCACTATTGGTGCCCTTGAAGGTGGCGACCGAACCTTTACAAACAAGGTTGGGGATATCTCCACAACTTAATTGGAGGCTCCCAACGACACCACGAAGCTTCACCACAATGGACTATGGCTCCGAGGTGACCTCAACTGTCTAGGGTGCTCAAACACCCAAGAGTAACAAGATCCGCTAGGGATTAGTGGGGGAATCAAATTTCTCTTGGTGGAAGTGTAGATCGGGGCCTTCTCAACATATCCCGAGCAAATCAACAAGTTTGATTGGCTAAGGAGAGAGATTGGGCGAAAATGGAGCTTGGAGCAACAATGGAGCTTTTGGGGGGAAGAGGTAGGTCAACCTTGGGGAAGAAGACCCCTTTATATAGTGGGGGGGGGGGACAATCCAACCATTACCCCTCAAGCAGCCCCGCACAAAGCGGTACTACCGCTTGGGCGGGCGGTACTACCGCTGAACCAGAGGTACTACCGTCCCCTCCCAGCGGTACTGCCGCGCACACAAGGGGAGCAAGGACCTGGGCCCAGAGCGGTACTACCGCGGAGGTAAGGGCGGTACTACCACTTGGGGCGGTACTACTTCCACTACTGCCGCAGCTAGTACCGAACAACCCGACATGAGAAAACGAGGCCTCGAGTCGAGGCGGTAGTAGCCCGGAGCCTCAGCGGTACTATGGCCGAAGACAGCAAGCGGTTCTACCGCTGAGGAGCGGTACTACCGCTTGATGTGCTTCAGCGGTACTACCGCTGAGGACCGCGCTACTACCGCTGGGGCCAGTCAGGGCAAGCTAGGAGAGGAAAGGGAACTCCATTGAAGCGGAAATGAACAGCGGGTGCAATAAGGATGTGTACGTGTTGATTCCACCCTAGTCTTACCAAAGCGGATCCCCTCTTGATTGTACGGTGACTTCTACGAAACTAGTCCACCAACATCGAAACGAAGGAGCTACACTGTCTTGAATAAAACACCGAGGGGAGGGAATCGTCTCGTGCCAAAGGACGAATCTCTGAAAAACTCAACGCACACGATTAGTCCGCAAAAGCATTGTCATCAATCACCAAAACACCTTGGGGATAAATACGCCCTTACAATCTCCCCCTTTTTGTTGGATTGATGACAATACGGGATTTGCACAAACGGGAAAAGCCATAGGACATGCGCAAACCCCACAACCCTAAAATGTTGATGGGCTCCCCCTAGATGTGTGCTATCTAGATAAGTGATTTGGATTGCATGACACACATACTAGGATCAACGCTCCCCCTACATTTTAGAGACCAACAACCTAAGCAGGATATATGAGATCAAAGTATATAACCGGATAAGCATGCAACTCATAAGCTACCGAGAGACTAGATAGACATAGATAATGATAATCTAAAGATAAGGTAGCATATGTCTCACACCATATGTCTGGAACTTAGGTCTCACTGACACAAAACCAAGCAAAGCAAACGGCGAGAAAACACAAACGACAACGACACAAATCCCTAAACTCTCTCCCCCTTTGGCATCGAGACACCAAAAAGAGAGGGAGTGTTGCTACGGCTCCAGGTGATAGCAAGCGAGGGTCTCGAACATCAGATCCCAGCGGGATCGTCTTCGCCACCGTCGTCGGTCGGGAACTGCTCGGCATCAGAATCTGTCCACGGGCAGTGCTGCTGAATCCACTCCTCCTCCTCAGTAAGCTGGTCCTCAGATCCACTATGAACGATGGCACCCAACTGATGCATGAGCTCCTTGTGACGTCCCCTGGCCTTCTTCTCAGCCACATGAGTCATGTACTGACCGTGAGACTCCATGCAGAACAACTTCTTCATCTTGAGCTTGAGCATCTTTGCCCAAGAGGGCTCTGCCCCAGAAGGCTCATAGTCATCATCATCCTCAGCCTCAGCCTCCTCTTCGGTCTCCATGGCAGCAGCAGACGATGTACCCCAAGATTTAGGGACCTGAGTGCCCCAGTTGTCCTTCTTCCTCAGACGCTTGATCTCATGAGACAGCAACTCTCCATTCTCTAGCATAACCTTGGGATAGACATGACCCCGGGCCTTCTCAATAAGTAGCATGATGAACGGGCCATAAACCGGGCACTTGCGCTCAGAGATAGCAGATAAGAGCTCAGACCACATAACATGAGAGATGTACAGGGACTAGCCAGTGTTTTCTTCCTTCTCATGCTGGCAGAAGAGAAGCATGTCCACGAGATAAGAGTGAACCATATCCAGATTCCCGATGCGAGGGAAAAGAGTCTCATGGAAGACACGGTGAAGAATGTCCAGAAAGGCAGGCAGCTCATATGTTTCCTTCTTAGTCTCAGAGTTGATCTTCAGCGTGCAATAGGGCCAGAGAGCTTGCTTGTGAGTGGAGGTTATGTTGCGGTGAGGGCGAAAGCCGACAGGAGACGCAAGCCCGTGATCTTCCACCCCAAGTAACTCCAGGAATGCCTTCCACTTGACAGAAAGCAACTTGCTATTGGTCATCCAAGTCAGAGTCCTGTCCTCATCAGTCCCTAGATGGACAGTGGCATAGAATTGAGCCACAATATCTGCATCATAGTCCTTGTTGAATTGCATGATTCTGAGAATGTTCAGATGAGTGCACATCTGAAGAGATTCACCAAAGTACTCAGGATCCTTCTCCATATAGTCCGTGTCGATGGAGCGCACATTAACATAGAGATTCTTCTTGGCCTTGAGCACATCAAAGAAGATGGCAAACTGAAAGCGGTTCCAGAATGGACGGTTGACCAAAGTGGGTTCTTGGTCTACCTCTTAAGGGTTGCGGCGACGCCTTGCCCAGAACTCCTTGGAATTCATTTGAGGCACGGTTTTGCCCGTTGGCTTCTGCTTGACAGCAGACTTCTTCTTGAGTTGAGGTGGAGGTGGAGCACTTGAGGAACCTCCTGCTGACTCAGATGTGTGGTAACGCTTTGACATGGCACGACCGGGGTTGACACGGCGAGCTTGATGCTCAGGATGTTCATCACCTGGAACCAAACACAAGAACACACAAAACAACCAGAAAGAACAAGCATAAGCCACCAAACACAACAAAAAGGATCAATGAATGGTAGAGACATGATGGAACTTGGCAGGCAGCGGTAGTACCGCGACCTAGAGGCGGCAGTACCGCTCCAAGCGGTAGTACCGCTCCAATGAGAGCGGTAGTATCGCTCGAAGCGGGGAAACATCGGTTTCCTACTGCTGTGGTCAGATCCGGCACTACCGGCCTACCAAATTCAAAAATATTCCTACCAAACGCTAATCCAAGACGCCTAGTTGCCTTCTCCATCCTACTCAAGCCTAGATTTAGCCAAAAATCTAGAGATGCAACCACTATTGTGCCTAAGACACTAGATCTGAAATCTAGACAAAAAGAGAGAGGGCACGGGGGCAATACCGGCATCCATGGCAAGAGGACGGGGTGGGGATCGATTCCACCGAAGGAAATGGAGAGGGACGCCCGGAGAAGAAGATCCGCCGGAGCCCTCCCGCAGCGAGACGGTGCTGGAGAGACGAAGAGGAGCAAGGGGGCGAAGCGAATGGGTATGGGGGAGAGAAACCTTCCCCTGCCCCGATATAACCCCCAGATCCCGCCCCGCAGCAGTAGTACCGTACTGGTGGGCGGTAGTACCGCTTATAAGCGGTAGTACCGTGCACCACCAGCGGTAGTACCGCCCAGCACGCCACGACAACTAGACAAAAATGACTAAGCTAAAAAAGAGAGAAACCAACGGCAAAAACGACTAGGCAACAAACACACTAGCAAGGGGCCAAGACACACCTCTTCAAGAGAGGGCGGTGGCCGAGGCCACCTATGTTTGAGTCAAGAGGTATGGCACCTCGAAGATTTTAACCTTGGGCCCATGACCAAAACTCGTCCTTGAAGCACAAGTACCATTGAAGATGGTTAAAGTGAAAGACTTGATCAATTTATGCATAATGGGGGGAGGGAGAGTTCATTGAGAGAACAACACTCCCCCTATGTCCATGCCTACACCTAAACTAGACAACACGTTGAATGTGGTGGGATGTGCATGGGTTCAAGATACATTGCTTGAATCAATGATATTTAGCTCATGCCTTAACTCACGAAATCTTGCTTCATCCAAGGGCTTGGTGAAAATATCTGCAAGGTTATCATTAGTGTTGACATACTTGAGCTCGATCTCCCCTCGCCTAATGTGATCCCGGATGAAGTGATACCGAATCTCAATATGCTTCGTCTTGAAATGTTGCACCGGGTTGAGAGAAATCTTGATGGCACTTTCGTTATCACACCAAAGAGGCACTTTGTCACAAATGACACCGTACTCCTTTAAAGGTTTCCTCATCCATAAGAGTTGTGCACAACAACTACCGGCTGCCACATATTCCGCTTCGGTGGACGAGAGAGACACACAACTTTGCTTCTTGGAAGACCAACTCACCAAAGAGCAACCAATAAATTGGCACCCTCCGGAAGTGGACTTCCTATCCACTTTGTCTCCTGCCCAATCGGAATCCGTATATCCTTCAAGCTTGAAGTTTGCTCCTCTTGGGTACCATAAGCCAAAGTTTGGGGGTATGAGCCAAATATCGAAAGATTCGCTTGACCGCCACATAGTGGCTTTCCTTCGGTGCGGCTTGAAACCGTGCACATATTCCCACACTCAACATGATATCCGGTCTAGATGCACAAAGGTAAAGCAAGGAGCCAATCATGGAGCGATATACCTTTTGATCCACCGCTTTACCATTGGGATCAATGTCAAGTTGGCACTTGGTGGGCATTGGAGTGGAAGCCGGCTTGACATCACTTATCTTGAATCTTTTAAGCATGTCTTGAGTGTATTTGGCTTGATTGATGAAAGTACCTTCTCTTCTTTGCTTGATGTCGAAACCGAGGAAGAACTTCAATTCTCCCATCGATGACATCTTGAACTTAGAGGTCATGAGAGCGGCAAATTCCTCATTGAAAGCTTTGTTAGGGGAACCAAAGATAATATCATCAACATATAGTTGGCATACAAACAACTCCCCTTTGACCTTCTTAGTAAAAAGAGTGGGATCGATTTTCCCAACCTCAAATCCACGATCTTGCAACAACTCGGTAACGTGGTCATACCACGCACGTGGGGCTTGTTTAAGGCCATAGAGTGCCTTATCGAGTTGATACACATGATCTGGGAAGTAGGGATCCTCGAACCCGGGGGGTTGCTTGACATAAACCAACTCATTAATAGGACCATTAAGAAAAGCACTTTTCACATCCATTTGTTGTAACTTAAAGTTGTGATGGGAAGGATAAGCAATCAAAAAACGAATGGATTCAAGGCGAGCAACGGGAGCAAAGGTTTCACCGTAGTCGATACCCTCGACTTGGGAGTAGCCTTGTGCTACCAATCTTGCCTTGTTGCGAATGATGTTCCCATGAGCATCTTGCTTGTTCTTGAATATCCACTTGGTTCCAATGACGTTGTGGTTCCCCAACGGTCTTGGCACCAATCTCCACACCTTGTTGTACTCGAAGTTGTTGAGTTCTTCATGCATGGCATTGAGCCAATCCGGATCTTCGAGCGCCTCATAGACCTTTTGGGGTTCAACACAAGAGACAAACGCATGATGTTCACAATAGTTTGCTAATTGTCTACAAGTGCTTACCCCTTTTCTTAGGATTCCAACCACATTCTCCATGAGATGACCTTTGGTGGTGAGCTTGGAAGCAATCTTCATGGCACGACGCTCTAATTCCTCCTCGGATGTGGAAGGAGGAGGGTTAACTTGATTATCTTGAGTGCCGTCTTGAGCTTGTTCTAGATCTTGAGCTTGCTCTTGATCTCGAACTTGCTTGAGGGGGAGAACTTGACCTTGGGCATCATTCCGTGGTTCACCACCATCTTGAGATTGATCTTGCCCTTTGTCTTGTTCACGAGGTTGAGGGCCTTTACTTTGTTCTTGAGAAGCGTGTGGGTCTTGGGGAGGTGATGGCTCCACTTGAGTGGAGAATTGTCCTTCTCCTTTGGCCACAAGGGGTTCCTCAATGGGTAGGATATGACCCACACCCATTCTTCTTATGGCTTGGGGAGGAATTTCATCACCTACATCACAAGTACCACTTTGCTCCACTTGGGATCCGTTATTTTCGTCAAACTCTACGTTACACGTCTCCTCAATGAGTCCGGTGGACTTGTTGAGGACACGGTAAGCATGAGAGTTTGTAGCATAACCTACAAATATGCCCTCATAAGCTCTAGCCTCAAATTTAGACAAACGAACACCTTTCTTGAGAATGAAATACTTACACCCGAATACTCGGAAATACTTGAGGTTGGGCTTGTTACCGGTAAGAATTTCATAAGGAGTCTTGTTCAAGCCTTTGTGGAGATAGAAGCAATTTGATGCATGACATGCTGTGTTAATGGCTTCAGCCCAAAAGTTGTATGGAGACTTGAACTCCGTCATCATGGTCCTTGCCGCATCCATCAACGTCCGGTTCTTCCTCTCTGCAACACCATTTTGTTGAGGGGTATAGGGTGCAGCATACTGATGCTTGATCCCCTCATCACTAAGAAACTCATCCAAGGTGTAGTTCTTGAATTCGGTGCCGTTGTCACTTCTTATTGTCAAGATCTTTGCATCATGTTGATGTTGAGCTTCATTTGCAAAGTCGATGATGGTTTGCTGAGTTTCACTCTTCCTCTTGAAGGAATATACCCAAGTGTATCTTGAATAATCATCCACAATCACCAAGCAATACTTTCTACCCCCAAGACTATCAAAGGATGGAGGCCCAAAGAGGTCCATGTGAAGGAGCTCCAAGGGTCTCTTCGAGTAGATGATAGTCGTGGGAGGGTGAGCCTTTTCATGAAGCTTTCCTTCGATACAAGCACTGCAAGCACAATCTTTGGCAAAACTAACATTTGTTAGTCCACGGACATGGTCCCCCTTGAGAAGACTTTGAAAAGATCTCATATTGACGTGGGCTAAACGGCGATTCCAAAGACATCCCACGTCAACTTTAGCCATTAGGCATGCCGCGGTCTTAGTGGGTCACTCCGAAAAGTTAATCACATAGAGACCGTTCTCGACATGCCCAACAAAGGCTACTTTAAGAGTCTTGCTCCACAAGAGGGCCATGGTATCAATATCAAAGAAAGTGGCAAAACCCATGAGTACAAGTTGACGAATGGAAAGTAAATTGTATGCAAGGGACTCAACAAGCATGACTTTCTCGATCGTTAGATCATGAGAAATGACAACCTTGCCAAGACCCAATACCTTAGAATGTGAGGCATCACCCCACTCGACAATGGTGGGCATAGATGGGATCTTTTGCACGTCCACCACCAAGTCCTTGCTCCCGGTCATATGATTTGTTGCTCCACTATCGAGCAACCATGACCCCCCACCGGAAGCAAACACCTACAAGAGATCAATGCTTGGTTTTAGGTACCCATTTAGTAATGGGTCCTTTTATGTTAGTAACAAGGGTCTTAGGAACCCAAGTAGACCATTCAATGTACTCATAAGGAGAGCCAACAAATATAGCATAAACATGCCCATCAATAGCACGACACAACACATAAGAAGGGTTAAAGTCGCCGGCTTTGTTGGAGGGGGTGGTTTTGCCCTTTTTGACATCAACACCCTTCACATTGTTCTTCTTCTCCTTGGGAGCATCCTCTCCCTCTTTCACAAAGGTCTGCTTGAGAGGAGGAGGTCGTTTGGTCTTGTCGTTCTTCTTCTTGTTCTTGGACTTGGGTGCGAACCCAATTCCCTTCTTGGCCACAACTTCCTTTTGATTGCTCAAAAGGTCGTTGAGGTTCTTCTCACGTGGAATGCATGTCACAAGGCCTTTCTCAAGTTGATCCTTCAATTTGGCATTCTCCTCCACAAGATGCACATGCTCACAACATGGGTTAGTGGCATATGCATTATCAATTAATAGGGACATTTACATCTATGCCCCTAATTTGCGCCCACTCTCAGATTTACCCCTAAAGTCAAAGCCTGCTCAAATTTGCCCCTCCGCCGTTAGGTGCACGTACAGAAATGCCCTTCTGTGCCGTTACCGTCCGGTCAAAGCAGGTCAAAGCTGGTCAAAGGGCATTGACCGTCCTGAAAAAAATAGCAAAAAAGTTCTAAAAAATTTGAAAATTTGTGAGATCGAAGATACTCAGGTTCGCAAGGTGCGTGAAAATTTTCGTGGTGTTTGGGCATTCCAAGAGCTCGTGTCAAAGGAAAAACAATAAATATGTAAGCCCATGAACAGTAAATTCAAAAAAATAGCAAGAAAATTCAAAAAAATATGAATTTTTGCTATGGTCTACAATCTGCGTGCAAATTTTTGTTGTGTTTGGACATTGGAGGGGCTTGTGGAGAAAAAAAAACAAAATTTGGCTCGGGAAAAAACTTGGGAAAAAATGACTATTTTGTTTTTTCTTGCTAGAGCTCCTCGCATGTCATTTGATCACAAAAACTTACAAGCACCTTGTGCACCCAAGCCTCTTTGATGCCAAAATTTTTCATATTTTTTTGAATTTTCTTGCTATTTTATTTCAAATTTACTATTCACAAGTGTATATATTAACTGTTTTTCCTCGCCACGATCTCCTGGAATGTCCAAATAGCACGAAAATTTGCACGCACCTTGCAAACATGAGTATCTTCAAACTCACAAAATTTTAGATTTTTTTAAATTTTTTTGCTATTTTTTCAGGATGGTCAAAGTTGTTTGACCGGACGGAAACGGCGCAGAAGGGCATTTCTGTAAGGGCACCTAATGGCGGAGGGGCAAATTTGAGCATGCTTTCGAATTAGGGGTATATCTGATTAGGTGGTTCGAGTTAGGGACAGAAATGCAAATGGCCCCAATTAATACCATATGAGGAAAGGTGGCCTTTTCCTTGGTTAGCTTAACTTGGAGTTGAGCATGAGACTCCTTGAGGTTTGCATGAGCACCCTTCAAGACCTTGTGGGCCTTGTCAAGTACATCAAACTCCTCCTTGAGTCTAGCATGATCAACCCCGAGTTTAGCCTTCTCGGAAGTTAGCACACGAGACATAACAAGCGCATGATCAAGATCTTTCTTTAACTTGGCATGGTCATCGTTGTGTGACTCCTCAAGAGCCAAACGATGCCCACGCTCTTCCTCAAGAGCATTAGAGAGATCGGATATCTCATCAGCATAGTCACGACTATGACCTTCCATCTTAGAGATGGTTTCTTCGTGAGCCTCGATCATGTCATTGGCTTCACCAAGTTGTTCCAAGAGAGCAACAAAGTGCTTCTTGGATTTGCCCTTGAGCTTACTCATAAAAGACTCAAATTCATTGACTTCCTCATTAGACCCCTCACTTTCATCAATGCCATCCGTCAAAGAGGGATTAGTAATGATGGTGGTTTTGATGTTGGGGGTTACCTTGTTGGAGGCTTTAGCCATGAGGCACTTGGCAGTGATGTTCTCGTTGGGTGAATCGAAGAGAGACATCCGGGGAGTTGTGGTAATGGCAACGGATGCCATGGCCATTGCTTCACTATCTTCATCATCATCGTCATCCTCACGGTATTCTTCTTGAACAACCAACCCTCGAGTAGGAGTCTTCTTGGTGAGGTTGTTCTTGTTGGGGAAGGACTTGGCTTTGTCTTTTCGGATGAGCTTGCCACCATTGTCTTCCCGCTTCTCGTAAGGACAATCCGCAACGAAATGGCTCACATTGCCATAGTTGTAACAAGTTCTTACTCGTTGCTTCCCTTGAAGCCACTTGAGTTATTCTTGTTGAGATTGGGCCTTGAGTTCTTCTTGCTCCAAAATTGCCTTAAAGCAAGAGCCATGTGCTCATGATAATCATATTTTGTATCTTCGGGGTTTCTCTCCTCATCTTCCTCTTCTTCCTCTTCTTCCACAATAAACTTGGCCTTCAATGCAAGGTTGGGCTTCTTTGCCCTTTGAGAGCGGAGCACCGCGTTATCGGCGGTCTTGTCCAAGATGCTCATTGCAACGAACTCATCCAACACTTCACTTGAGGTCATGGAGTGAAAGTCCGGTCTTTGAGGAATGACGGAGGACATGGCCTTGTTGTAGGGCATCATGGCCTTGAGGAACTTGCGCTTGATCCAATTGTCATCCGTGTCCTTGCTCCCATGATTTCGGAGTGAGACCACGAGCTTGGTTACTCTTTGAAAGAGCTCACGAGGTTCTTCGTCTTCTTTCATTGCAAAGTCATCGGCTTCATCTTGCACCACTTCATAGTTGGAGCGTTGAATGCTTGCGCTTCCCCAATAAAGAGACACAACACATTGCCATGCGTCTTTGTCCATGGCATGGGGTCGGAGATGAGGGAGATCTTCGGGGAGGATAGCATCTTGGATGATGAAGAGAGCATTCTCATTGAATTGATTATCCACTGCTTCTCTAGGGGTGAAGTTGCTTCGGTCATGTGGATAGAAACCTTCTTCAATGATTCTCCAAAGATTAGTATTCACATGATTTAAATGACGCTTGAAGCAATACACCCAAGAATCAAAATCCTCATTTTTCACAATCTTAGGAGGAGGGCCGGCATGATTTAAATGAGTAGAGGGAATCGGTCCTCCATAAGTTGGGGGTTCCACATGGGCAAAGATGCCGGTGCCATTTCTACCACTTGTAGAAGGACCCTCTCACTATTAGCTTCCCCCTTGTCGGAGTTAGCATCCGTCACCTTGTTAGTGGGATCACCCACTTTCAACGGTGAGGTAGGTAGCTTAAGTCCTTCTAAGAATTTATTAAACATGCTTTCAACCGTGGTTGCCATGGAGGTTTTCAATGTGTCCAAGGCCACATTGAATTCCTCATGGGACACCGCGGTTTCCCCATCACCCATAGACGAGATCGGATTCACACCGGAGTGCTCCTCCTCCCCACCGTCTACGGTGTCAACCATACTCTTCGGACGACAAAGTCCTTAATAAAGAGACGAGGCTCTGATACCAATTGAAAGGATCGATATAGTTGACTAGAGGGGGGGGGGGTGAATAGGCAACTAACAATTTTTAGCTTTTCTTTACCAAATTAAACTTGGCATCAAAGTAGGTTGTCTAAATATGCAACTAGGTGAACAACCTATATGATGCAACAACAACAAGTGCAGAAGCAAGCAAGGGATACAACACAAATAGTTTGCACAAGTAAAGGCACGAGATAACCAAGAGTGGAGCCGATGGAGACGAGGATGTGTTACCGAAGTTCCTTCCTTTTGAGGGGAAGTACGTCTCCGTTAGAGCGGTGTGGAGGCACAATGCTCCCCAAGAAGCCACTAGGGCCACCGTATTCTCCTCACGCCCTCACACAATGCGAGATGCCGTGATTCCACTATTGGTGCCCTTGAAGGCAGCGACCGAACCTTTACAAACAAGGTTGGGGCTATCTTCACAACTTAATTGGAGGCTCCCGACGACACTATGAAGCTTCACCACAATGGACTATGGCTCCGAGGTGACCTCAACCGTCTAGGGTGCTCGAACACCCAAGAGTAACAAGATCCGCTAGGGACTAGTGGGGGAATCAAATTTCTCTTGGTGGAAGTGTAGATCGAGGCCTTCTCAACCTATCCCGAGCAAATCAACAAGTTTGATTGGCTAGGGAGAGAGATCGAGCGAAAATGGAGCTTGGAGCAACAATGGAGCTTTTTGGGGGAAGAGGTAGGTCAACATTGGGGAAGAAGACCCCTTTATATAGTGGGGGGAACAATCCAACCGTTACCCCTCAAGCAGCCCCGCACAGAGTGGTACTACCGCTTGGGCAGGCGGTACTACCGCTGAACCAGTGGTACTACCGTCCCCTCCCAGCGGTACTGCCGCGCACACGAGGGGAGCAACACTACTAGAAAAACCGCTACTAATGGCGCACCTAATTTGGCCATTAATGGCGCATCACTGGTGCGCCATTACTAGCACGCCATTAGTAATTTTTACTAATGGCGCACCACTGGTGCACCATTAGTATCTGGTATACTAATGGCGCACCACTGGTGCGCCATTAGTATAGGCCACGATGCGCCATTAGTATGCCTCCCAGGGGCCATGTATACCCAGGTGCTAGCATACTAATGGCGCACGACAACGGGATGCGCCATTAGTAACTTGGGCATACTAATGGCGCACTATTTAGTGATGCGCCATTAGTGATGCGCCATTTTGAATCTAGATCTGGATCGTGATTTTTTGCCCATTTTTGCTCGTTTTTTGCTTGTTTTTTGGCACGACATTATTTCAAATTTTGTTCCTGTTTTTGGATCTTGTACGTTCTTTTGCCGTGGTCTTTTGCCGGAGAGGAGTTCGCCGGAGAGGAGGAGGAGGAGGTCACCGGAGAGGTGCTCGCCTACATCACCGGAGAGGAGGAGGAGGAGGTCGCTGGAGAGGAGTTCACCGGAGCATCGAAGAGGAGGAAGGAGAAACCATGAGGGGATGGGAGGAGAGGAGGTAGGAGGAGCTCACCGGAGAGGAGGGAGGAGGAGCTCACCGGAGAGGAGGGATGAGGAGCTCACCGGAGAGGAGGGAGAAGAAACCGTGAGGGGAGGGGAGGGGAGGAGGGAGGAGGAGGTCTCCAGAGAGGAGGAGGAGGTCACCGGAGAGGAGAAGTATGGTGGAGGAGAGAAGGGAAGATGGAGTGGAGGAGAGGAGGAGATGGAGTGTAGGAGAGGTGGAATGAAGAGATAAGGAGGAGAGGACCACGACCAGCCATATATACGGCATACTAATGGCGCACCGCGAGCAGGTGCGCCATTAGTAATTTTTTTTATTTTTTTGATTTATTTTGAATTTTGAAGGCGGGAAGATACTAATGGCGCACCATGGGCAGGTGCGCCATTAGTAATTTTATTTTTTATTTTTTTGACTTATTTTGAATTTTGAAGGAGGGAAGATACTAATGGCGCACCATGGGCAGGTGCGCCATTAGTAAGTTTGAATTTTTTTGAATTTTTTTGCCTCTCTAGATCTTAAAAGCCCCATATCTTTTTTTCTGTTAGGTTTTTGAGGATTTTGAAAATGTTTAACGGGGTATGTGCTTTGTGAAAGTCATATTAAGCCTCTTGATTTATCCCTATAGATCTTGATGCCCAATATATAAGCAGCTACACCGAGGTCTTTCAGTGAATTTTTTTTATTCAAGTATCCTTTTATGCTATACAGTAATTCTATATCATTTCCGATCAACAATATGTCATCCACATATAATATCAGAAATGCTATAGAGCTCCCACTCACTTTCTTGTAAATAAAGGCTTCACCATAAGTCTGTATAAAACCATATGCTTTGATCACCTCATCAAAGCGTATATTCCAACTCCAAGATGCTTGCATCAGTCAATAGATGGATCGCTAGAGCTTGCACACTTTGTTAGCACCTTTAGGATCGACAAAACCTTCTGGTTGCATCATATACAATTCTTCTTTAAGAAATCCATCAAGGAATGCAGTTTCAACGTCCATTTGCTAGATTTCATAATTATAAAATGCGGTAATTGCTAACATGATTCAGACCGACTTAAGCATCGCTATGGGTGATAAGGTCTCATCGTAGTCAACCCCTTGAACTTGTCGAAAACCTTTCGCAACAAGTTGAGATTTGTAGATGGTGACATTACAATCAGCGTCTGTCTTCTTCTTGAAGATCCATTTATTCTCAATGGCTTGCCGATCATCGGGCTAGTCCACCAAAGTCCACACTTTATTCTCGTGGATGGATCCTAACTCAGATTTCATGGCCTCAAGCCATTTATCAGAATCTGGGCTCATTATAGCTTCTTCATAGTTCATAGGTTCGCCTTAGTCTGGTAACATGACTTCCAAAACAAGATTACCATACCACTCTGGTGTGGATCGTGCTCCGATTGACCTACGAGGTTCATTAGTAACTTGATCTAAAGTTTCATGATCATTGTTGAAAGGATCGATATAGTTGACTAGAGGGGGGGGGGGTGAATAGGCAACTAAATTTTTTTGGCTTTTCTTTACCAAATTAAACTTTGCATCAAAGTAGGTTGTCTAAATATGCAACTAGGTGAACAACCTATATGATGCAACAACAACAAGTGCACAAGCAAGCAAGGGATACAACACAAGTAGCTTGCACAAGTAAAGGCACGAGATAACCAAGAGTGGAGCCGATGGAGACGAGGATGTGTTACCGAAGTTCCTTACTTTTGAGGGGAAGTCGTCTCCGTTAGAGCGGTGTGGAGGCACAATGCTCCCCAAGAAGCCACTAGGGCCATCGTATTCTCCTCACGCCCTCACACATGCCGTGATTCCACTATTGGTGCCCTTGAAGGTGGCGACCAAACCTTTACAAACAAGGTTGGGGATATCTCCACAACTTAATTGGAGGCTCCCAACGACACCACGAAGCTTCACCACAATGGACTATGGCTCCGAGGTGACCTCAACTGTCTAGGGTGCTCAAACACCCAAGAGTAACAAGATCCGCTAGGGATTAGTGGGGGAATCAAATTTCTCTTGGTGGAAGTGTAGATCGGGGCCTTCTCAACATATCCCGAGCAAATCAACAAGTTTGATTGGCTAGGGAGAGAGATCGGGCAAAAATGAGCTTGGAGCAACAATGGAGCTTTTGGGGGGAAGAGGTAGGTCAACCTTGGGGAAGAAGACCCCTTTATATAGTGGGGGGGGGACAATCCAACCATTACCCCTCAAGCAGCCCCGCACAAAGCGGTACTACCGCTTGGGCGGGCGGTACTACCGCTGAACCAGAGGTACTACCGTCCCCTCACAGCGGTACTACCGCGCACACAAGGGGAGCAAGGACCTGGGCCCAGAGCGGTACTACCGCGGAGGTAAGGGCGGTACTACCGCTTGGGGCGGTACTACTTCCACTACTGCCGCAGCTAGTACCGAACAACCCGACATGAGAAAACGAGGCCTCGAGTCGAGGCGGTAGTAGCCCGGAGCCTCAGCGGTACTACGGCCGAAGACAGCAAGCGGTTCTACCGCTTGATGTGCTTCAGCGGTACTACCGCTGAGGACCGCGCTACTACCGCTGGGGCCAGTCAGGGAAAGCTAGGAGAGGAAAGGGAACTCCATTGAAGCGGAAATGAACAGCGGGTGCAATAAGGATGTGTACGTGTTGATTCCACCCTAGTCTTACCAAAGCGGATCCCCTCTTGATTGTACGGTGACTCCTACGAAGCTAGTCCACCAACATAGAAACGAAGGAGCTACACTGTCTTGAATAAAACACCGAGGGGAGGGAATCGTCTCGTGCCAAAGGACGAATCTCTGAAAAACTCAACGCACATGATTAGTCCGCAAAAGCATTGTCATCAATCACCAAAACACCTTGGGGATAAATACGCCCTTACAATCTCCCCCTTTTTGGTGGATTGATGACAATACGGGATTTGCACAAACGGGAAAAGCCATAGGACATGCGCAAACCCCACAACCCTAAAATGTTGATGGGCTCCCCCTAGATGTGTGCTATCTAGATAAGTCATTTGGACTGCATGACACACATACTAGGATCAACGCTCCCCCTACATTTTAGAGACCAACAACCTAAGCAGGATATATGAGATCAAAGTATATAACCGGATAAGCATGCAACTCATAAGCTACCGAGAGACTAGATAGACATAGATAATGATAATCTAAAGATAAGGTAGCATATGTCTCACACCATATGTCTGGAACTTAGGTCTCACTGACACAAAACCAAGCAAAGCAAACGGCGAGAAAACACAAACGACAACGACACAAATCCCTAAACTCTCTCCCCCTTTGGCATCGAGACACCAAAAAGAGAGGGAGTGTTGCTACGGCTCCAGGTGATAGCAAGCGAGGGTCTCGAACATCAGATCCCAGCGGGATCGTCTTCGCCACCGTCGTCGGTCGGGAACTGCTCGGCATCAGAATCTGTCCACGGGCAGTGCTGCTGAATCCACTCCTCCTCCTCAGTAAGCTGGTCCTCAGATCCACTATGAACGATGGCACCCAACTAATGCATGAGCTCCTTGTGACGTCCCCTGGCCTTCTTCTCAGCCACATGAGTCATGTACTGACCGTGAGACTCCATGCAGAACATCTTCTTCATCTTGAGCTTGAGCATCTTTGCCCAAGAGGGCTCTGCCCCAGAAGGCTCATAGTCATCATCATCCTCAGCCTCAGCCTCCTCTTCGGTCTCAATGGCAGCAGCAGACGATGTACCCCAAGATTTAGGGACCTGAGTGCCCCAGTTGTCCTTCTTCCTCAGACGCTTGATCTCATGAGACACCAACTCTCCATTCTCTAGCATAACCTTGGGATAGACATGACCCCATGCCTTCTCAATAAGCAGCATGATGAACGGGCCATAAACCGGGCACTTGCGCTCAGAGATAGCAGATAAGAGCTCAGACCACATAACATGAGAGATGTCCAGGGACTAGCCAGTGTTTTCTTCCTTCTCATGCTGGCAGAAGAGAAGCATGTCCATGAGATAAGAGTGAACCATATCCAGATTCCCAATGCGAGGGAAAAGAGTCTCATGGAAGACACGGTGAAGAATGTCCAGAAAGGCAGGCAGCTCATATGTTTCCTTCTTAGTCTCAGAGTTGATCTTCAGCGTGCAATAGGGCCAGAGAGCTTGCTTGTGAGTGGAGGTTGTGTTGCGGTGAGGGCGAAAGCCGACAGGAGACGCAAGCCCGTGATCTTCCACCCCAAGTAACTCCATGAATGTCTTCCACTTGACAGAAAGCAACTTTCTATTGGTCATCCAAGTCAGAGTCCTGTCCTCATCAGTCCCTAGATGGACAGTGGCATAGAATTGAGCCACAATATCTGCATCATAGTCCTTGTTGAATTGCATGATTCTGAGAATGTTCAGATGAGTGCACATCTGAAGAGATTCACCAAAGTACTCAGGATCCTTCTCCATATAGTCCGTGTCGATGGAGCGCACATTAACATAGAGATTCTTCTTGGCCTTGAGCACATCAAAGAAGATGGCAAACTGAAAGCGGTTCCAGAATGGACGGTTGACCAAAGTGGGTTCTTGGTCTACCTCTTAAGGGTTGCGGCGACGCCTTGCCCAGAACTCCTTGGAATTCATTTGAGGCACGGTTTTGCCCGTTGGCTTCGGCTTGACAGCAGACTTCTTCTTGAGTTGAGGTGGAGGTGGAGCACTTGAGGAACCTCCTGCTGACTCAGATGTGTGGTAACGCTTTGACATGGCACGACCGGGGTTGACACGGCGAGCTTGATGCTCAGGATGTTCATCACCTGGAACCAAACACAAGAACACACAAAACAACCAGAAAGAACGAGCATAAGCCACCAAACACAACAAAAAGGATCAATGAATGGTAGAGACATGATGGAACTTGGCAGGCAGCGATAGTACCGCGACCTAGAGGCGGCAGTACCGCTCCAAGCGGTAGTACCGCTCCAATGAGAGCGGTAGTACCGCTCGAAGCGGGGAAACAGCGGTTTCCTACTGCCGTGGTCAGATCCGGCACTACCGGCCTACCAAATTCAAAAATATTCCTACCAAACGCTAATCCAAGACGCCTAGTTGCCTTCTCCATCCTACTCAAGCCTAGATTTAGCCAAAAATCTAGAGATGCAACCACTATTGCGCCTAAGACACTAGATCTGAAATCTAGACAAAAAGAGAGAGGGCACGGGGGCAATACCGGCATCCATGGCAAGAGGACGGGGTGGGGATCGATTCCACCGAAGGAAATGGAGAGGGACGCCCGGAGAAGAAGATCCGCCGGAGCCCTCCCGCAGCGAGACGGTGCTGGAGAGACGAAGAGGAGCAAGGGGGCGAAGCGAATGGGTATGGGAGAGAGAAACCTCCCCCTGCCCCGATATAACCCCCAGATCCCGCCCCGCAGCAGTAGTACCGTACTGGTGGGCGGTAGTACCGCTTATAAGCGGTAGTACCATGCACCACCAGCGGTAGTACCGCCCAGCACGCCACGACAACTAGACAAAAATGACTAAGCTAAAAAAGAGAGAAACCAATGGCAAAAACGACTAGGCAACAAACACACTAGCAAGGGGCCAAGACACACCTCTTCAAGAGAGGGCGGTGGCCGAGGCCACCTATGTTTGAGTCAAGAGGTATGGCACCTCGAAGATTTTAACCTTGGGCCCATGACCAAAACTCGTCCTTGAAGCACAAGTACCATTGAAGATGGTTAAAGTGAAAGACTTGATCAATTTATGCATAATGGGGGGAGGGAGTGTTCATTGAGAGAACAACACTCCCCCTATGTCCATGCCTACACCTAAACTAGACAACACGTTGAATGTGGTGGGATGTGCATGGGTTCAAGATACATTGCTTGAATCAATGATATTTAGCTCATGCCTTAACTCGCGAAATCTTGCTTCATCCAAGGGCTTGGTGAAAATATCTGCAAGGTTATCATTAGTGTTGACATACTTGAGCTCGATCTCCCCTCGCCTAGTGTGATCCCGGATGAAGTGATACCGAATCTCAATATGCTTCGTCTTGAAATGTTGCACCGGGTTGAGAGAAATCTTGATGGCACTTTCGTTATCACACCAAAGAGGCACTTTGTCACAAATGACACCGTACTCCTTTAAAGGTTTCCTCATCCATAAGAGTTGTGCACAACAACTACCGGCCGCCACATATTCCGCTTCGGTGGACGAGAGAGACACACAACTTTGCTTCTTGGAAGACCAACTCACCAAAGAGCAACCAATAAATTGGCACCCTCCGGAAGTGGACTTCCTATCCACTTTGTCTCCCGCCCAATCGGAATCCATACATCCTTCAAGCTTGAAGTTTGCTCCTCTTGGGTACCATAAGCCAAAGTTTGGGGGTATGAGCCAAATATCGAAAGATTCGCTTGACCGCCACATAGTGGCTTTCCTTCGGTGCGGCTTGAAACCGTGCACATATTCCCACACTCAACATGATATCCGGTCTAGATGCACAAAGGTAAAGCAAGGAGCCAATCATGGAGCGATATACCTTTTGATCCACCGCTTTACCATTGGGATCAATGTCAAGTTGGCACTTGGTGGGCATTGGAGTGGAAGCCGGCTTGACATCACTTATCTTGAATCTTTTAAGCATGTCTTGAGTGTATTTGGCTTGATTGATGAAAGTACCTTCTCTTCTTTGCTTGATGTCGAAACCGAGGAAGAACTTCAATTCTCCCATCGATGACATCTTGAACTTAGAGGTCATGAGAGCGGCAAATTCCTCATTGAAAGCTTTGTTAGGGGAACCAAAGATAATATCATCAACATATAGTTGGCATACAAACAACTCCCCTTTGACCTTCTTAGTAAAAAGAGTGGGATCGATTTGCCCAACCTCAAATCCACGATCTTGCAACAACTCGGTAACGTGGTCATACCACGCACGTGGGGCTTGTTTAAGGCCATAAGTGCCTTATTGAGTTGATACACATGATCTGGGAAGTAGGGATCCTCGAACCCGGGGGGTTGCTTGACATAAACCAACTCATTAATAGGACCATTAAGAAAATCACTTTTCACATCCATTTGTTGTAACTTAAAGTTGTGATGGGAAGGATAAGCAATCAACAAACGAATGGATTCAAGGCGAGCAACGGGAGCAAAGGTTTCACCGTAGTCGATACCCTCGACTTGGGAGTAGCCTTGTGCTACCAATCTTGCCTTGTTGCGAATGATGTTCCCATGAGCATCTTGCTTGTTCTTGAATATCCACTTGGTTCCAATGACATTGTGGTTCCCCAACGGTCTTGGCACCAATCTCCACACCTTGTTGTACTCGAAGTTGTTGAGTTCTTCATGCATGGCATTGAGCCAATCCGGATCTTCGAGCGCCTCATAGACCTTTTGGGGTTCAACACAAGAGACAAACGCATGATGTTCACAATAGTTTGCTAATTGTCTACGAGTGCTTACCCCTTTTCTTAGGCTTCCAATCACATTCTCCATGAGATGACCTTTGGTGGTGAGCTTGGAAGCAATCTTCATGGAACGACGCTCTAATTCCTCCTCGGATGTGGAAGGAGGGTTAACTTGATTATCTTGAGTGTCGTCTTGAGCTTGTTCTAGATCTTGAGCTTGCTCTTGATCTCGAACTTGCTTGAGGGGGAGAACTTGACCTTGGGCATCATTCGGTGGTTCACCACCATCTTGAGATTGATCTTGCCCTTTGTCTTGTTCACGAGGTTGAGGGCCTTTACTTTGTTCTTGAGAAGCGTGTGGGTCTTGGGGAGGTGATGGCTCCACTTGAGTGGAGCATTGTCCTTCTCCTTTGGCCACAAGGGGTTCCTCAATGGGTAGGATATGACCCACACCCATTCTTCTTATGGCTTGGGGAGGAATTGCATCACCTACATCACAAGTACCACTTTGCTCCACTTGGGATCCGTTATTTTCGTCAAACTCTACGTTACACGTCTCCTCAATGAGTCCGGTGGACTTGTTGAGGACACGGTAAGCATGAGAGTTTGTAGCATAACCAACAAATATGCCCTCATAAGCTCTAGCCTCAAATTTAGACAAACGAACACCTTTCTTGAGAATGAAATACTTACACCCGAATACTCGGAAATACTTGAGGTTGGGCTTGTTACCGGTAAGAATTTCATAAGGAGTCTTGTTCAAGCCTTTGTGGAGATAGAAGCAATTTGATGCATGACATGCTGTGTTAATGGCTTCAGCCCAAAAGTTGTATGGAGACTTGAACTCCGTCATCATGGTCCTTGCCGCATCCATCAACGTCCGGTTCTTCCTCTCTGCAACACCATTTTGTTGAGGGGTATAGGGTGCAGCATACTGATGCTTGATCCCCTCATCACTAAGAAACTCATCCAAGGTGTAGTTCTTGAATTCGGTGCCGTTGTCACTTCTTATTGTCAAGATCTTTGCATCATGTTGACGTTGAGCTTCATTTGCAAAGTCGATGATGGTTTGCTGAGTTTCACTCTTCCTCTTGAAGAAATATACCCAAGTGTATCTTGAATAATCATCCACAATCACCAAGCAATACTTTCTACCCCCAAGACTATCAAAGGATGGAGGCCCAAAGAGGTCCATGTGAAGGAGCTCCAAGGGTCTCTTCGAGTAGATGATAGTCGTGGGAGGGTGAGCCTTTTCATGAAGCTTTCCTTCGATACAAGCACTGCAAGCACGATCTTTGGCAAAACTAACATTTGTTAGTCCACGGACATGGTCCCCCTTGAGAAGACTTTGAAAAGATCTCATATTGACGTGGGCTAAACGGCGATGCCAAAGACATCCCACGTCAACTTTAGCCATTAGGCATGCCGCGGTCTTAGTGGGTCACTCCGAAAAGTTAATCACATAGAGACCGTTCTCGACATGCCCAACAAAGGCTACTTTAAGAGTCTTGCTCCACAAGAGGGCCACGGTATCAATATCAAAGAAAGTGGAAAAACCCATGAGTACAAGTTGACGAATGGAAAGTAAATTGTATGCAAGGGACTCAACAAGCATGACTTTCTCGATCGTTAGATCATGAGAAATGACAACCTTGCCAAGACCCAATACCATAGAATGTGAGGCATCACCCCACTCGACAATGGTGGGCATAGATGGGATCTTTTGCACGTCCACCACCAAGTCCTTGCTCCCGGTCATATGATTTGTTGCTCCACTATCGAGCAACCATGACCCCCCACCAGAAGCAAACACCTACAAGAGATCAATGCTTGGTTTTAGGTACCCATTTAGTAATGGGTCCTTTTATGTTAGTAACAAGGGTCTTAGGAACCCAAATAGACCATTCAATGTACTCATAAGGAGAGCCAACAAATATAGCATAAACATGCCCATCAATAGCACGACACAACACATAAGAAGGGTTAAAGTCGCCGGCTTTGTTGGAGGGGGTGGTTTTGCCCTTTTTGACATCAACACCCTTCACATTGTTCTTCTTCTCCTTAGGAGCATCCTCTCCCTCTTTCACAAAGGTCTGCTTGAGAGGAGGAGGTCGTTTGGTCTTGTCGTTCTTCTTCTTGTTCTTGGACTTGGGTGCGAACCCAATTCCCTTCTTGGCCACAACTTCCTTTTGATTGCTCAAAAGGTCGTTGAGGTTCTTCTCATGTTGAATGCATGTCACAAGGCCTTTCTCAAGTTGATCCTTCAATTTGGCATTCTCCTCCACAAGATGCACATGCTCACAACATGGGTTAGTGGCATATGCATTATCAATTAATAGGGACATTTACATCTATGCCCCTAATTTGCACCCACTCTCAGATTTACCCCTAAAGTAAAAGCCTGCTCAAATTTGCCCCTCCGCCGTTAGGTGCACGTACAGAAATGCCCTTCTGTGCCGTTATCGTCCGGTCAAAGCAGGTCAAAGCTGGTCAAAGGGCATTGACCGTCCTGAAAAAAATAGCAAAAGAGTTCTAAAAAATCTGAAAATTTGTGAGATCGAGGATACTCAGGTTCGCAAGGTGCGTGAAATTTTTTGTGGTGTTTGGGCATTCCAAGAGCTCGTGTCAAAGGAAAAACAATAAATATGTAAGCCCATGAACAGTAAATTCAAAAAAATAGCAAGAAAATTCAAAAAAAATATGATTTTTTTTTGGCATCAAAGAGGCTATGGTCTACAATCTGCGTGCAAATTTTTGTTGTGTTTGGACATTGGAGGGGCTTGTGAAAAAAAAAACAAAATTTGGCTCGGGAAAAAACTTGGGAAAAAATGACTATTTTGTTTTTTCTTGCTAGAGCTCCTCGCATGTCATTTGATCACAAAAACTTACAAGCACCTTGTGCACCCAAGCCTCTTTGATGCCAAAATTTTTCATATTTTTTTGAATTTTCTTGCTATTTTATTTCAAATTTACTATTCACAAGTGTGCATATTAACTGTTTTTCCTCGCCACGATCTCCTGGAATGTCCAAATAGCACGAAAATTTGCACGCACCTTGCACACATGAGTATCTTCAAACTCACAAAATTTTAGATTTTTTTTAATTTTTTTGCTATTTTTTTCAGGACGGTCAAAGTTGTTTGACCGGACGGTAACGGCGCAGAAGGGCATTTCTGTAAGGGCACCTAATGGCGGAGGGGCAAATTTGAGCATGCTTTCGAATTAGGGGTATATCTGATTAGGTGGTTCGAGTTAGGGACAGAAATGCAAATGGCCCCAATTAATACCATATGAGGAAAGATGGCCTTTTCCTTGGTTAGCTTAACTTGGAGTTGAGCATGAGACTCCTTGAGGTTTGCATGAGCACCCTTCAAGACCTTGTGGGCCTTGTCAAGTACATCAAACTCCTCCTTGAGTCTAGCATGATCAACCCCGAGTTTAGCCTTCTCGGAAGTTAGCACACGAGACATAACAAGCGCATGATCAAGATCTTTCTTTAACTTGGCATGGTCATCATTGTGTGACTCCTCAAGAGCCAAACGATGCCCACGCTCTTCCTCAAGAGCATTAGAGAGATCGGATATCTCATCAGCATAGTCACGACTATGACCTTCCATCTTAGAGATGGTTTCTTCGTGAGCCTCGATCATGTCATTGGCTTCACCAAGTTGTTCCAAGAGAGCAACAAATTGCTTCTTGGATTTGCCCTTGAGCTTACTCATAAAAGACTCAAATTCATTGACTTCCTCATTAGACCCCTCACTTTCATCAATGCCATCCGTCAAAGAGGGATTAGTAATGATGGTGGTTTTGATGTTGGGGGTTACCTTGTTGGTGGCTTTAGCCATGAGGCACTTGGCGGTGATGTTCTCGTTGGGTGAATCGAAGAGAGACATCCGGGGAGTTGTGGTAATGGCAACGGATGCCATGGCCATTGCTTCACTATCTTCATCATCATCGTCATCCTCACGATATTCTTCTTGAACAACCAACCCTCGAGTAGGAGTCTTCTTGGTGAGGTTGTTATTGTTGGGGAAGGACTTGGCTTTGTCTTTTCGGATGAGCTTGCCACCATTCTCTTCCCGCTTCTCGTAAGGACAATCCGCAACGAAATGGCTCACATTGCCATAGTTGTAACAAGTTCTTACTCGTTGCTTGCCCTTGAAGCCACTTGAGTTATTCTTGTTGAGATTGGGCCTTGAGTTCTTCTTGCTCCAAAATTGCCTTAAAGCAAGAGCCATGTGCTCATGATAATCATATTTTGTATCTTCGGGGTTTCTCTCCTCATCTTCCTCTTCTTCCTCTTCTTCCACAATAACCTTGGCCTTCAATGCAAGGTTGGGCTTCTTTGCCCTTTGAGTGCGGAGCACCGCGTTCTCGGCGGTCTTGTCCAAGATGCTCATTGCAACGAACTCATCCAACACTTCACTTGAGGTCATGGAGTGAAAGTCCGGTCTTTGACGAATGACGGAGGACATGGCCTTGTTGTAGGGCATCATGGCCTTGAGGAACTTGCGCTTGATCCAATTGTCATCCGTGTCCTTTCTCCCATGATTTCGGAGTGAGACCACGAGCTTGGTTACACTTTGAAAGAGCTCACGAGGTTCTTCGTCTTCTTTCATTGCAAACTCATCGGCTTCATCTTGCACCACTTCATAGTTGGAGCGTTGAATGCTTGCGCTTCCCCGATAAAGAGACACAACACATTGCCATGCGTCTTTGTCCATGGCATGGGGTCGGAGATGAGGGAGATCTTCGGGGAGGATAGCATCTTGGATGATGAAGAGAGCATTCTCATTGAATTGATTATCCACTGCTTCTCTAGGGGTGAAGTTGCTTCAGTCATGTGGATAGAAACCTTCTTGAATGATTCTCCAAAGATTAGTATTCACATGATTTAAATGACGCTTGAAGCGATACACCCAAGAATCAAAATCCTCATTTTTCACAATCTTAGGAGGAGGGCCGGCATGATTTAAATGAGTAGAGGGAATCGGTCCTCCATAAGTTGGGGGTTCCACATGGGCAAAGATGCCGGTGCCATTTCTACCACTTGTAGAAGGACCCTTCTCACTATTAGCTTCCCCCTTGTCGGAGTTAGCATCCGTCACCTTGTTAGTGGGATCACCCACTTTCAACGGTGAGGTAGGTAGCTTAAGTCCTTCTAAGAATTTATTAAACATGCTTTCAACCGTGGTTGCCATGGAGGTTTTCAATGTGTCCAAGGCCACATTGAATTCCTCATGGGACACCGCGGTTTCCCCATCACCCATAGACGAGATCGGATTCACACCGGAGTGCTCCTCCTCCCCACCGTCTACGGTGTCAACCATACTCTTCGGACGACAAAGTCCTTAATAAAGAGACGAGGCTCTGATACCAATTGAAAGGATCGATATAGTTGACTAGAGGGGGGGGGGTGAATAGGCAACTAACAATTTTTAGCTTTTCTTTACCAAATTAAACTTTGCATCAAAGTAGGTTGTCTAAATATGCAACTAGGTGAACAACCTATATGATGCAACAACAACAAGTGCAGAAGCAAGCAAGGGATACAACACAAATAGTTTGCACAAGTAAAGGCACGAGATAACCAAGAGTGGAGCTGATGGAGACGAGGATGAGTTACCGAAGTTCCTTCCTTTTGAGGGGAAGTACATCTCCGTTAGAGCGGTGTGGAGGCACAATGCTCCCCAAGAAGCCACTAGGGCCACCGTATTCTCCTCACGCCCTCACACAATGCGAGATGCCGTGATTCCACTATTGGTGCCCTTGAAGGCAGCGACCGAACCTTTACAAACAAGGTTGGGGCTATCTCCACAACTTAATTGGAGGCTCCCAACGACACTATGAAGCTTCACCACAATGGACTATGGCTCTGAGGTGACCTCAACCGTCTAGGGTGCTCGAACACCCAAGAGTAACAAGATCCGCTAGGGACTAGTGGGGGAATCAAATTTCTCTTGGTGGAAGTGTAGATCGAGGCCTTCTCAACCTATCCCGAGCAAATCAACAAGTTTGATTGGCTAGGGAGAGAGATCGAGCGAAAATGGAGCTTGGAGCAACAATGGAGCTTTTTGGGGGAAGAGGTAGGTCAACATTGGGGAAGAAGACCCCTTTATATAGTGGGGGGAACAATCCAACCGTTACCCCTCAAGCAGCCCCGCACAGAGCGGTACTACCGCTTGGGCAGGCGGTACTACCGCTGAACCAGTGGTACTACCGTCCCCTCCCAGCGGTATTGCTGCGCACACGAGGGGAGCAACACTACTAGAAAAACCGCTACTAATGGCGCACCTAATTTGGCCATTAATGGCGCATCACTGGTGCGCCATTACTAGCACGCCATTAGTAATTTTTACTAATGGCGCACCACTGGTGCGCCATTAGTATCTGGTATACTAATGGCGCACCACTGGTGCGCCATTAGTATAGGCCACGGTGCGCCATTAGTATGCCACCCAGGGGCCATGTATACCCAGGTGCTGGCATACTAATGGCGCATGACAACGGGATGCGCCATTAGTAACTTGGGCATACTAATGGCGCACTGTTTAGTGATGCGCCATTTTGAATCTAGATCTGGATCGTGATTTTTTGCCCATTTTTTGCTCGTTTTTTTGCTTGTTTTTTGGCACGACATTATTTCAAATTTTGTTCCTGTTTTTGGATCTTGTACGTTCTTTTGCCGGAGAGGAGTTCGCCGGAGAGGAGGAGGAGGAGGTCACCGGAGAGGCGCTCGCCTACATCGCCGGAGAGGAGGAGGAGGAGGTCGCTGGAGAGGAGTTCACCGGAGCATCGGAGAGGAGGAAGGAGAAACCATGAGGGGATGGGAGGAGAGGAGGGAGGAGGAGCTCACCGGAGAGGAGGGAGGAGGAGCTCACCGGAGAGGAGGGAGAAGAAACCGTGAGGGGAGGGGAGGGGAGGAGGGAGGAGGAGGTCGCCAGAGAGGAGGAGGAGGTCACCGGAGAGGAGAAGTATGGTGGAGGAGAGAAGGGAAGATGGAGTGGAGGAGAGGAGGAGATGGAGTGTAGGAGAGGTGGAATGAAGAGATAAGGAGGAGAGGACCACGACCAGCCATATATACGGCATACTAATGGCGCACCGCGGGCAGGTGCGCCATTAGTAATTTTTTTTATTGTTTTGATTTATTTTGAATTTTGAAGGTGGGAGGATACTAATGGCGCACCATGGGCAGGTGCGCCATTAGTATTTTTTTTATTTTTTTGACTTATTTTGAATTTTGAAGGAGGGAAGATACTAATGGCGTACCATGGGCAGGTGCGCCATTAGTAAGTTTGAATTTTTTTGAATTTTTTTGCCTCTCCAGATCTTAAAAGCCCCGTATCTTTTTTTTCTGTTAGGTTTTTGAGGATTTTGAAAATGTTTAACGGGGTATGTGCTTTGTGAAAGTCATATTAAGCCTCTTGATTTATCCCTATAGATCTTGATGCCCAATATATAAGCAGCTACACCGAGGTCTTTCAGTGAAAAATTCTTATTCAAGTATCCTTTTATGCTATACAGTAATTCTATATCATTTCCGATCAACAATATGTCATCCACATATAATATCAGAAATGCTATAGAGCTCTCACTCACTTTCTTGTAAATAAAGGCTTCACCATAAGTCTGTATAAAACCATATGCTTTGATCACCTCATCAAAGCGTATATTCCAACTCCAAGATGCTTGCACCAGTCAATAGATGGATCGCTAGAGCTTGCACACTTTGTTAGCACCTTTAGGATCGACAAAACCTTCTGGTTGCATCATATACCATTCTTCTTTAAGAAATCCATCAAGGAATGCAGTTTCAACGTCCATTTGCCAGATTTCATAATTATAAAATGCGGTAATTGCTAACATGATTCAGACCGACTTAAGCATCGCTATGGGTGATAAGGTCTCATCGTAGTCAACCCCTTGAACTTGTCGAAAACCTTTCGCAACAAGTTGAGCTTTGTAGATGGTGACATGACAATCAGCGTCTGTCTTCTTCTTGAAGATCCATTTATTCTCAATGGCTTGCCGATCATCGGGCTAGTCCACCAAAGTCCACACTTTATTCTCGTGGATGGATCCTAACTCAGATTTCAAGGCCTCAAGCCATTTATCAGAATCTGGGCTCATCATAGCTTCTTCATAGTTCATAGGTTCGCCTTAGTCTGGTAACATGACTTCCAAAACAAGATTACCATACCACTCTGGTGTGGATCGTGCTCCGATTGACCTACGAGGTTCATTAGTAACTTTATCTAAAGTTTCATGATCATTGTTGAAAGGATCGATATAGTTGACTAGAGGGGGGGGGGGTGAATAGGCAACTAAATTTTTTTGGCTTTTCTTTACCAAATTAAACTTTGCATCAAAGTAGGTTGTCTAAATATGCAACTAGGTGAACAACCTATATGATGCAACAACAACAAGTGCACAAGCAAGCAAGGGATACAACACAAGTAGCTTGCACAAGTAAAGGCACGAGATAACCAAGAGTGGAGCCGATGGAGACGAGGATGTGTTACCGAAGTTCCTTACTTTTGAGGGGAAGTACGTCTCTATTAGAGCGGTGTGGAGGCACATCGTCTTGAATAAAACACCGAGGGGAGGGAATCATCTCGTGCCAAAGGATGAATCTCTGAAAAACGCAACGCACACGATTAGTCCGCAAAAGCATTGTCATCAATCACCAAAACACCTTGGGGATAAATACGCCCTTAAAATTTTCATTAGCTTCCTCTCTAGTTGGTGTAGGCATCACGGGAAAGGTTTTTTGTGATGAGCCACTTTCCAATTCGAGAGAAGGTACAGTTACCTAATCAAGTTCTACTTTCCTCCCACTCACTTCTTTCGAGAGAAACTCCTTCTCTAGAAAGGTTCCATTCTTGGCAACAAAGATCTTGCCTTCGGATCTGTGGTAGAAGGTGTACCCAATTGTTTCCTTAGGGTATCCTATGAAGACACACTTCTCCGATTTGGGTTCGAGCTTATCAGACTGAAGCCTTTTGACATAAGTGTCGCAACCCCAAACCAAACCATAGTTCATACGATGTCGTCTCAACAGATTTAGACAGTGCCCTATTTAACGTGAATGCGACTGTGTCTAATGCATAACCCCAAAACAATAGTGGTAAATCGGTAAGAGACATCATAGATCGCACCATATCTAATAAAGTACGGTTACGACGTTCAAACACACAATTACGCCATGGTGTCCCAGGTGGCGCGAGTTGTGAAACTATTCCACATTGTTTTAAATGAAGGCCAAACTCGTAACTCAAATATTCGCCTCCGCGATCAGAAGGTAGAAACTTTATGTTCTTGTTACGATGATTCTCTACTTCACTCTGAAAATTCTTTGAACTTTTCAAATGTTTCAGACTTGTGTTTCATCAAGTAGATATACCCATACCTACTCAAATCATCTGTGAAGGTCAGAAAATAACGATACCTGCCGCGTGCTTCAACACTCATCGGACCGCATACATCAGTATGTATTATTTCTAGTAAGTCATTAGCTCGCTCCCTTGTTCCGAAGAATAGAGTTTTAGTCATCTTGGCCATGAGGCATGGTTCGCAAGTATCAAATGATTCATAATCAAGGGATTCCAAAAGTCCATCCATATGGAGTTTCTTTATGCGCTTTACACCAATATGACCTAAACGGCAGTGCCACAAATATGTTGCACTATCATTATCAACTTTGCATCTTTTGGCATCAATATTATGAATATGTGTATCACTACAATCGAGATTCAACAAGAATAGACCACTCTTCAAGGGTGCAGGACCATAAAAGATATTCTTCATATAAATAGAACAACCATTATTCTCCGACTTAAATGAATAACCCTCTTGCAATAAACAAGATCCAGATATAATGTTCATGCTCAACGCGGGCACGAAATAACAATTATTCAAGTCTAAAACTAATCTCGAAGGTAGATGTAGATGTAGTGTGCCGACGGAATTGCATCAACCTTGGAACCATTTCCGACACGCATCGTCATCTCGTCCTTAGCCAATCTTTGTTTATTCCGTAGCTCCTGTTTCGAGTTACAAATGTGAGCAACCGAACCAGTATCAAATACCCAGGCGCTGCTACGAGAATTAGTAAGGTACACATCAATAACATGTATATCAAATATACCTTTGTTCACTTGGCCATCCTTCTTATCCGCCAAGTATTTGGGGTAGTTCCGCTTCCAGTGACCAGTCCCTTTGCAGTAGTAGCACTCAGTCTCAGGCTTGGGTCCAACTTTGGGCTTCTTCCCGGGAGTGGCAACTTGTTTGCCATTCTTCTTGAAGTTCCCTTTCTTCCCCTTGCCCTTTTTCTTGAAACTAGTGGTCTGGTTAACCATCAACACTTGATGCTCCTTCTTGATTTCTACCTCCGCGGCCTTAAGCATTGCGAAGAGCTCGGGAATTGTTTTGATCATCCCTTCCATATTATAGTTCATCACGAAGCCTTTGTAGCTTGGTGGCAGTGATTGAAGAACTCTGTCAATAACACAATCAACTGGAAGATCAACTCCCATCTGAGTCAGGTGATTATAATACCCAGATATTTTGAGTATGTTCACTGACAGAACTGTTCTCCTCCATCTTGCAACTATAGAACTTGTTGGAGACTTCATATCTCTCAACCTAGGCATTTGCTTGAAATATTAACTTCAACTCTTGGAACATCTCGTATGCTCCATGACATTCAAAACGTCTTTGCAGTCTCGGTTCTAAGCCGTAAAGCACGACACACTGAACTATCGAGTAGTCATCGGATCGAGCTTGCCAGACGTTCATAATATCAGCTTCAACTCCTGCAGCAGGCCTTTCACCTAGCGGTGCATCAAGGACATAATTCTTCTATGCAGCAATGAGGATAATCCTCAACTTACGGACACAGTCCGTGTAGTTGCTACCATCATCTTTCAACTTAGCTTTCTCTAGGAACGCATTAAAATTCAGGGAAACAGTAGCTCAGGCCATTGATCTACAACATAGATATGCAAAACTATAAGACTAAGTTCATGATAAATTAAGTTCAATTAATCAAATTACTAATGAACTCCCACTTAAATAAACACCCCTCAAGTTATCTAAGTGATACGTGATCCAAATCAGCTAACCCATGTCCGACCATCACGTGAAATGGGGTAGTCATCAATGGTGAACATCTCTACTATATTATTCATGTTCGACCTTTCGGTCTCCAATGTTCTGAGACCATGTTTGTACATGCTAGGCTCGTCAAGTTTAACCCAAGTATTTTGCATGTGCAAAACTGTCTTACACCTGTTGTATGTGAACATAGAGTCTGTCACACCCAATCATCACGTGGTGCTTCGAAGCGACGAACTTTGGCAACGGTGCATACTCGGGGATGTTAGGACATTTCCTATCTTTGTGTTTTGGGTGATGATGACAACTCTCCTTGTGGTCTAATCATGTGATAAGTTCTTAAGGTTCTCTATGCTTAGGCATGCATCAATTAGACATTCTCTCTGGAAGGAAAAGATCGAAGACGGAGTTTTCTGCGTGTTTATTTCTTTGGTCGTAGGAAACTCGTACTATTAAGAGGGAATCAACATCGGAAGGCATTGGGTGAATCATTGCACGTACACTTCTCGTCACCCACCATTACCTTCCGTTCCTTGTAGAGAGAGGTCCCTTTGATTCATATTATTGTAGTGGCTTCTCCTTCCAGCAGTTGTACCGCTCACTAGGGCGGTTGTACTGCTGACCCTATTGTACCGGCTGAACCACCGCCCCAGGGGTGATACCCTGGGGTTGCACCTCCCAGGTTCTTGCCTAGCGGTTGTACTGCTGCTCCTGGGTGGTGGTACTGCCCATTCGCTGAAAGAACTCTGGAGTTGCATCATTGGCGGTTGTACCGGCCGACCACCGGACTAGCTTCTGTGATAGTGATGTACTTGGGCGGTGGTGGCCTGGTTGTCTCGGTTGTGCTCTACATACCGATACCACCGGGTGTCCTGAGCGGTTCTACCACTTGGGACTTACCACCTGGCCCTGGTACCAGGGGTGGCTAAGTCCTAGGGGTGTCTAAGTCCCAAGCGGTAGAACCGCTCAGGAACTACCGCCTGGCCCTGGTACCAGGGGGGGCTAAGTCCCAGGGCCAGGGGTGGCTAAGTCCCAACCAGGCGGTAGTTCCCAAGCGGCCCACAGTTGTTGTTGTTGTTGTTGTTGTTGTTGTTGTTGCTGTTGTTGTTGCTGCTGTTGTTGCTGCTGTTGTTGCTGCTGTTGTTGCTGCTGTTGTTGCTGCTGTTGTTGCTGCTGTTGTTGCTGCTGTT
>NC_057798.1:254904561-254910934 GCF_018294505.1 Triticum aestivum
CGCCGCTTCACCGTCGCCCGGATCCGTCCTCGCCGGAGTGCGCCGCCCGAGCCTTCGCCGCCGCCGCTCGCCTGCGGGATCCCCAAGCCGCCGAACCCCGTGTGCTCGCCACCCTTCTTTGACCCGCCGCTCCGCTGCAGGAGCTCGCCGGAGCTCCCGTGCCGCGTTGCCGCTGCAGGAGGTCGCCGGCGCCGCCTCCTCCTCAGCACCTCATTCCTCTCCTTCTCCGGCCAGATCCGGTCGAGGAGCGACCGGATTCGGCGACCCCGATGTCTCAGGCACCCTCTCCTTCACCTCCGGCCGTCGTCCTTGTCTTCCCCGTCAAGTCCGGCGACAAATTCCGGCGAACCTCGATCTACGTGCAAGTCAACCCTAGATCTGTTTCTGAGAGGGTAATTTTCATCCAAGTCCTTTCCCTGTAACATTTTCTAGCCCTGTTCATCACGCCATAACTTCATGCATATAGATCCGTTTCATGCATATGATATATCAAAATGTTCATCATGAGATGCTCTTCATGTTTTTACATTGTGACAGTCTGGTTTGAGTTCATCTTGATGCCCTTATCATCGTTGAAGAGTGCTATATGATGTTAACTGCTGTCTGTTAACAGAACTTGCTGTTTTGTCTTTTTCATTGCATTTTGTGTGTGCATCCTATAAGCTTGATGTCTACATGAGTTTTGAGCTACATCGTGCCATGTTTACAGTGGTGCAATCCATGTATTTTGGTGTGTCTTGTAGTGAATGCATCGAGCTCGTGAAGTAGGGTACTTGCTATTGCTGTTTTGCTAGTCTGAATCTGTTATAACATGATGCTATGTAAACCTGCTTCTACAAGTCATTCTGTGCATAATCTGGAGATGTTCACTAAGGATGTTTTGTTATACATGTCATGCTCTATCCATTCATGCCCCTGGTTGCATTTATACCCTGCTGTAGCTTGTTGTAATCTTGCTCTCAAATTGCTAAATAATGTTGCTGTCAGCCTGTTAACATTAAGTTCAGTTTTGCCATGAGCTTTGCTAGTGATACATGCACCTTATGAACTTTCTCTTGCCATTATTAGCTTAAAACACATGTATTCTTACTATTGGTTACCTTTTTATGCCATTTATTGCTCTGTGGTGAGTTGCACAAGCTCACCAACATGCCTACTTATTGTTGTTCCTGCCATGTCTGAATCTGTCTTATCATTTGCCATGTTTGCATAGATGCTACCATATTTTCTGTTGACTTTGGAATAAGTTCAGTAAGGGAGTTTTGTTCTTTGTCTTTAGTATTAGCATGAAATGCCTTTGGTTTCCATGATAAGTTCCTGTAGCATGCTGTTTGATAGCTCTAAACATTGCAACCTGATGTTATTTCTGCTAAGTCTGAAACTGTTATTATTTGCAATCTTGCCATGTCCTTTTGAGCATGTTATGGTGTTTTATGGAGATAGCTCAGTGTTCATGTTTTGTCATGCTTTACCTGTACTTCATGCCCATGCCTTTTGTTCTTACATTGTGGGGATGTAGCATGTTGGTTTTGTGCTTGCTAGATGCTTAGTTGCTGTTTTGGGACAACCTGTCCTTTAAACTTGTATAAGAGTGTATGTGTTGAACCGTTGCTCCATTTTGAGTGTGCTCTATATGAAACTTGCTTGATTTTGCATGAAGTTTCATATTATCATGTTGCATCCATGTTTTGAGAATGTTTGCTTGATGTTTGTATGCGTTTTGCATCAATGCCATGTTTAACTTGTTTTGCTCATATCTTCTAGGCCGTAGCTCCGGATTAAATGAACTTTATATGTAACTTGACTGGAATCTTGTGTAGATCATCTTGGTGCATCTTAACTTGCTGTTTAACAACTTCAACTTAATGTTTGTTCCGATCTGGACCAACTTCTAAATTTACATATGGGGTCTTTTCCGGTTTTGTCATATGTTGTTTTCGGCCTCATTTAACCTTGCTTTGATGTGTTGCGCTTGTATGCATCATCTCTTGCCATGAGTAGCTTCATGTAGTCTTGTATTGCGTCATACTTGGTTGAGCATCATGTCATGTATATGCGTGGTGTGTTTACCATGTTGTGTGCTTCTTCTCGATAGTTCCTGTTTCGTTGCGATCGTGAGGATTCGTTCGTCTACGCTTGGTTCGGCTTCATCCGTTCGTCTTCTTCATGGACTCGTTCTTCTTCCTTGCGGGATTTCAGGCAAGATGACCGTTACCTTGGATCTCACTACTATCATTGCTATGCTAGTTGCTTCATTCTATCGCTTTGCTGCGCTGCCTATCACTTGTTCTTCAAGCCTCCCCAAATTGCCATGTCAACCTCTAATCTTTGCACCCTTCCCAGCAAAGCGTTGCTTGGCTATGTTACCGCTTTTGCTCAGCCCCTCTTATAGTGTTGTTAGTTGCAGGTGAAGTTGAAGATTGCTCCATGGTGGACAGGATTATGTTGGGATATCACAATATCTCTTATATTATTAATACATCTATATACTTCGTAAAGGGTGGAAGGCTCGGCCTTATGCCTGGTGTTTTGTTCCACTCTTGCCACCATAGTTTCCGTCATATCGGTATTTTGTTCCCAGATTTTGCGTCCCTAACATGGTTGGGTGATTTACGGGACCCCCTTGATAGTTCGCTTTGAATAAAACTCCTCCAGCAAGGCCCAACATTGGTTTTACCATTTGCCTCACCACCACCTACTTTTCCCTTGGGAGTCACTCTCTCGAGGGTCATCTTTATTGTCACGCCCAATATGTGACCCTATCCAAGAGGAACTCGAAGGTCCCACCAAGGATAGACCCGCATATTGAAACGCTTTTGCAAGGTGGATATCATTACATCAACATTACATAAAAAGATGGGGATACATACAAGAGGCATACAATGCCACACGAATACAACAATACATCATCCATAAGATCAACATCCGACAACGGATGAAACACAAACAGAAGCTCAAACGACATCCACCCTGCTAGCCTAGGCTATCGACCTAGAACCTATCCCCTAATCGAAGAAGAAGCAGAAGGAGAACTCCAAACAAACAAACATCGCTCTCGCATCAAGATCATCGCATAACCTGTACCTGCAACTGTTATTATAGTAATCTGTGAGCCACGAGGACTCAGCAATCCCATTACCATGGGTATCAAGACTAGCAAAGCTTAATGGGAAAGGAAGGGGTAAAGTGGTGAGGTTGCAGCAGCGACTAAGCATATATGGTGGCTAACATACGCAAATAAGAGCGAGAAGAGAGCAAATGGAACAGTCGTGAAGCTAGCAATGATCAAGAGGTGATCCTGAACTCCTACTTACGTCAAACATAACCCAAAAACCGTGTTCACTTCCCGGACTCCACCGAAAAGAGACCATCACAGCTACACACGCAGTTGATGTGTTTTAATTTGGATCAGGTGTCAAGTTATCTACAACTGGATATTAACAAATTCCCATCTGCCACATAACCGCGGGCACGGCTCTCGAAAGTTCATAACCCTGCAGGGGTGTCCCAACTTAGCCCATGATAAGATCTCGCGATCAACGAAGGATATTCCTTCTCCCAGGAAGACCCGATCAGTCTCAGAATCTCGGTTTACAAGACATTTCGACAATGGTAAAACAAGTCCAGCAAGACCGCCCGATACGTCGACAATCCCGATAGGAGTTGCACATATCTCCTTCTCAGGGCAACACCGGATGAACACTACGTACAACTAAAACCAGACCTCAAGTTTCCCTGAGGTGGCGCTGCAAGTGGCTCTAGTTTGGACGAACACTTATACAAGCATTGGCCCGGGGGGGGGGCTAAAATAAAGATGACTCTTGGGTTAATTACTCCCAAGAGAAAAGTAGGTGGTGGTGAGGCAAATGGTAAAACCAAGGTTGGGCCTTGCTGGAGGAGTTTTATTCAAAGCGAACTGTCAAGGGGGTCCCATAAATCACCCAACCGCGTTAGGAACGCAAAATCCGGGAACATAATACCGATATGACGGAAACTAGGGCGGCAAGAGTGGAACAAAACACCAGGCATAAGGCCGAGCCTTCCACCCTTTACCAAGTATATAGATGCATTAATAATATAAGAGATATTGTGATATCCCAACATAACCCTGTCCACCATGGAGCAATCTTCAACTTCACCTGCAACTAACAATGCTATAAGAGGGGCTGAGCAAAGCGGTAACATAGCCAAACAACAGTTTGCTAGGAAGGGTGTCAAAGGTTAGAGGTTCATGGCAATTTGGGGAGGCTTGAAGAACAAGTGATAGGAAGCGCATCATAGCGATAGAACGAAGCAACTAGCATAGCAATGATAGTAGTGAGATCCAAGGTAGCGGTCATCTTGCCTGAAATCCAACAAGGAAGAAGAACGAGTCCATGAAGAAGACGAACGGATGAAGCCGAACCAAGCGTAGACGAACGAGTCCTCAAGATTGCAACGAAACGGGAACTATTGAGAAGAAGCACACAACATGGTAAACACACCACACATAGACAAGACATGATGCACAACCAAGCATGATGCATGACCAAGCTAGATGAGGTTACTCATGGCAAGAGGTGATGCATACAAGAGCAACACATCAAAGCAAGTTTAAATGAGGCCGGAAACAACATATAACAATTCTGGTAAGTCCTCATATGCAAGTTTCAAAGTTGGTAAAGATCTGAACAAACATTAAGTTGAAGTTATTAAACAGCAAGTTAAAGAGCATCAAGAGGATCTACACGAAATTCTAGTCAAGTTACATATAAAGTTCATTTAGTTCGAAGCGACGACCTAGAAGATATGAGCAAAACAAGTTAACCATGGCATTGATGCTAAATGCATCCAAACATCAAGCAGGCACCTCAAAACAAGGATGCAACATGATAATATGAAACTACATGCAATTCTAAGCAAGTTTCATATAGAGCACACTCAAAACGGAGCAACGGATAAACACATACACACAATACAAGTTTTAAAGGACAAGCTGTACAAAACAGCAACTAGGCATCTTGCAAGCAGCAAAACAATAAGCTACAGCACCCCAACATAAGAAAAAAAGGCATGGGCATGCAGTATAGGTAAAGCATGACAAAACATGAACACTGAGATATCTCCAGAAAACACTAGAACATGCTCAAAAGGACATGGCAAGATTGCAAATAATAACAGTTTCAGACTTGGCAGAAATAACATCAGATTGCAATTTTAGAGCTATCAAACAGCATGTTACAGGAACTTAACATGGCGAACAAAAGCATGGCATGATTCTACTAATGGCATATAACAAAAGTCCCTTACTGACCATGAGCCAAAAAAGAACAGAAGATGTGATGGCGCCCTTGTAAACATGGCAAGTTATATGATAGGTTCATACATGGCAGGAACAACAATAAGTAGGCATGTTGGTGAGCTTGAACCACTCACCGCAAAGCAATACATGGCATGGGAAGGCAACCAACAGTAAGAAGACATGTTTATGATGCTAAGAATGGCAAGATCAAGTTCATAGGGTGCATGGATCACTAGCAAAACACATGGCAAAACTGAACTTAAAGTTAATCAGGCTGACAGCAACATTATTAAGCAAGTTGAGAGCAAGATTACAACAGGTTACAGCAGGCTATAAATGCAACCAGGGGCATGAATGGATAGAGCAAGATATGTACAACAGAACATTCTTATTGAACATCTCTAGATTATGCATAGAATGAATTGTAGCAGCAGGTTTACATAGCATCATCATATAGCAGAAACAGCCTAGCAAAACAGCAACAACAAGTACCCTACATCACAAGCTCGATGCACTCACTACAAGACCCACAAAAAATACATGAATGGAACCACTGTGAAGAAGGCATGACATAGATCAAAACACATGTAGAGCTCATGCTCATAGGATGCACACACAAGATGCAACGAAGAAGACAAATCATCAAGTTATAATAGTTTCAGCAGATTAACATCATATAACACTCTTGCAACGATGATTCAGGCATCAAGATGAGCCCAAACAAGCATGACACAATGAAATGAAATGTAGAGCATCTCATGGCGAACATTTTGATATATTACACACACGAAACAGAGCAGTATGCAGCAAGTTATGATGCGATGAACAGGGGACCAAAATATGACAGAAAAAGGGACTTGGTGGAATTTCGGGGTCAACCTCATTTGACCGGATCTGGATCTTGGCACGGTTCCCGAGGTGGCAGCGCGAGCTCGCCAGAGATGACGAGGAAGGGCCCGGGGCGACCTCCTCCGGCCGGATCTCGCCGGATCCGGCGCGGGGCGGCGCGGGGATGGCGTTTGCCGGCGACGAGGCGAGACGGCGGCGGGGTTGGCACAGAGGCCGAGGCCGGCGGAGGCGGTACGGGGCGAG
>NC_057798.1:254911288-254918131 GCF_018294505.1 Triticum aestivum
AGGCCCGGCGGCGGAGGGAGCCAGGGCTGGCGCGGGCCAGTTGGCGGCGGGGCGGGCATGCGCGGGCCCGCGATGGGCTCCGCGGGCCGCGGCAAAGTGGGCGCGGGGCGCGGGTGAGGTGGCGGGCGGTGGTTGGTCCAGGAGGCGGCGGGGGTGATGTGGCGGCCTATGGTTGGTCGAGGTGACGTGTCCGGCGGACACGTCGGGCGGCGGCGATTTCGTCCGGTGACGCGAGGAGAAGGGGCTAGGGTTTGGACTGCGCGAAAATCCGGGAGGGGCACATATTTATAGGTAGAGGGAGCTAGGAGACTCCAAATGGGGAGCGGTTTTCGCCCACACGATCGTGATCGAACGACCGAGAGCATGGAGGGGGTTTCGATGGGTTATTGGGCCATTTTGGAGGGGTGTTGGGCTGCACACAAAAGAAGCTTTTACGGTTCCTCGGTTAACCGTTGGAGTATCAAACAGACTCCAAATGGCACGAAACTTGACAGGCGATCTACCCATGGTGTACCAAGGCCGCTTGGCAAACCTCGGCCCATTCCGAGAATGTTTAACACCCGCACACAAAAAGAGACAAGAAGGGGATGCTGGATGACATAGGAGTGTCGGATTGCAAAACGGACAACGGGGAAAATGCTCGGATGCATGAGACGAATACGTATGCAAAATGAGATGCACATGATGACATGATAAAATGCAACACGCAAGGAAATGACATGGCAATGACGGCGAATAACTGGTGGACTCCTGGTGCATCGAATCCGGGGCGTTACAACACTCCTCCACTAACAAGAGATCTCGTCCCGAGATCTTAGGGCCGAGACAGAAGGGAAAATGGATGCGGTGAATAAAGAACTCAAGAGAAGAAGCAAAGAATAGAGAGCACTCGAGAAGAAGAGGGGAACGACAAGAATGATGAGAATCAAAAGCTCACGGAACCAGATAGACTATGAAACCACTCCGGTTAGAACGAGATAAGAAACGAATAAGACTGAAAGGATTTGGGCAGCACTCCGGCTGAAACATGGAGGAAAAGAACACGAGCTTGAGAGGATGGAATGATGATGAAGACATGACACAAAACCTCCGGAAAGAATTGAAATAGAATGAAAAGAACTTAGAAGGAAGGATTGAATGGAGTTGTTGAGAAAATCAACAACGAAAGAATAAGCTTGTTGTGGTCTTATAGGTAACATCTCAAGATCATAAGGTGATAATCGGCCACAAACGGAAATGATTGGATAGCTGAGAAGAACGAAGAAATGCAAAACTCCACTTCAAAAGAATATGGAGAATTAATTGCACTTCGAGACGCAAGAATAATAATACTTGAACTCCTCCAACAAGAATCTTGATGAACACTTGAAAGAATGAATTAAATCATGAAGAACCACCATGAAGAACTCCGGTGACAAAAGGATGATGAGATAGAATGAAGGAAGAAACAATAAGATTAAAGCCTTGCGTCGATTTGGATAGAGGTTCCGACGAGATGGCCGGGGAAATTTGAACTCCGGAAAAGAAAAGATGAAAACACTTGGAACCGAGAGATTATTCACCAAGAACAAACTCCGAAGGAAGGGATTACTCACTTGGATGAAATAAGAATAAGATTTATTGTATGCTTATCCTTCATCAAATTAAATTGATGACAAGCAACGGATTTTGCATACTACTTATTCTTCTTGAAAAGGATTGAGAAGTGACATATCACAAACTTGAGAAGGACTTCATGAACCACCGATAGGATTGAAAAGAACGAATGAATATATGTGATAATCAAGGAAAAAGAATCTTGAATGAACCACCGTAAGAATTCGGACATGACTGATGAAAGAGGATGAATCACCGGAAAGAATTAGAAGAACCAATATGCTCGAGGGGATTTAGATGCAAAAGAACAAAAAAAATCATGATCTGATTAAAGAACACTTGAACGAAGCACCGGGATAATATTGAGACGACCGAAGATGAAAACTTAGAACGAAGAAATCTTCCAAAAAGATGACCTCCGGATGATCGAGAGGGAAAGCAACTCCTAAAATACTCCGAATGGATGAAAAGAATAACTGACAAATGGAATAATTTACGAGGATAACATGAAGCTAGAACCACGAATATTCGGGAGAGTGGGCAAGATTTAGAGGAAAAATTCTTCTTCGGTCTTCAAATGACGATGGGAAACACCACGAAAATTACTGAGATACTCTGGTAGAATGAAAAACGAAGAGGTTGAGCCAACAATGAAAAGAATTTGAAATTGGTCTTGGAAAAGGCATGTGACTAATGAAATTCATTCTTACGTCACCCTAGGAAAGAACTTGAGAATAACTTCAGAATAATTAGAAGAGTCAGGTAAGATCCTGGGAAGACCTGTGGGTTAGGGCCCACTAAAAGAAAACACCACTGAAAAAGGATTGTTGAACAGATAGATGATGCATCGGAACAATTGAAATATTTGAATGAGGTGACAACCTCGAATTAATTCACACATAGACGAGTCTCCTGAGATGTCTTGAACACTTCGGAAGGATAAACTGACGAGAGGCGAACGAGCAAGGAAAACACTTGAACCAGGGAAAAGAATGTGACCAACCCGAAAAACTTGAATTGAGTCCACCGGAGAAAGAAAAGGGATGAAGAATGACGAACGAGACGAGAATTCACCGGTTGGAATGATTGAGGGAAGACTGAAGAGACTCCACACGAATGGAATTGATGCTCGAAAGAGACTAACACTCCGGGAAGAAGAGGGTGGGAGGGCGGGAAAAACAAACGCGACTTGGAAGTGGAAAAACGATGAATAACCTCAAAAGGAAACACCGGTTGAAAGAATGCAAATGCTTCGCACGAGTAGGATGGATACTCGATTACGGACTCCGGTTCCGAGATGAAAAGGGGTGGGCGGGTGGGAAAAGAAAACATCTAAGGATTGAACTTGGCAAAGGTGAAGAGACTCGAGTCAACTTGACGAGAAATGCACCGGATAAAAAGAGCTGAGGAACAACGATCGAAAAACCAACTGCGTGATCCTAAAGAAAATTTTTGAAGGAGAAGAGGAGTAATTCAAAACACCTACGTCAAGATTCCTTACCAGAGCGACGAAGGGGCTGACGAGTAAAAGAATTCCTACTCTCCGATATAACTAGACTCCGAAAATAGTTTTCTTCTAGACACAACAACGGCCAATCTACACGATCAATCAAAGGGGCTCCTATGGTCGGTCAAGGCTCTGATACCAACTTGTCACGCCCAATATGCGACCCTATCCAAGAGGAACTCAAAGGTCCCACCAAGGATAGACCCGCATATTGAAACGCTTTTGCAAGGTGGATATCATTACATCAACATTACATAAATAGATGGGGATACATACAAGAGGCATACAATGCCACACGAATACAACAATACATCATCCATAAGATCAACATCCGACTACGGATGAAACACAAACATAAGCTCAAATGACATCCACCCTGCTAGCCCAGGCTGCCGACCTGGAATCTATCCCCTGATCGAAGAAGAAGCAGAAGGAGAACTCCAAACAAGCAAACATCGCTCTCGCGTCAAGATCATCGCATAACCTGTACCTGCAACTGTTGTTGTAGTAATCTGTGAGCCACGAGGACTCAGCAATCCCATTACCATGGGTATCAAGACTAGCAAAGCTTAATGGGAAAGGAAGGGGTAAAGTGGTGAGGTTGCAACACGACTAAGCATATATGGTGGCTAACATACGCAAATAAGAGCGAGAAGAGAGCAAACGGAACGGTCATAAAGCTAGCAATGATCAAGAGGTGATCCTGAACTCCTACTTACGTCAAACATAACCCAAAAACCGTGTTCACTTCCCGGACTCCGCCGAAAAGAGACCATCACGGCTACACATGCGGTTGATGCGTTTTAATTCGGATCAGGTGTCAAGTTATCTACAACCGAATATTAACAAATTCCCATCTGCCAGATAACCGCGGGCACGGCTCTCGAAAGTTTATAACCCTGCAGGGGTGTCCCAACTTAGCCCATGATAAGCTCTCGCAATCAACGAAGGATATTCCTTCTCCCAGGAAGACCCGATCAGTCTCGGAATCCCGGTTTACAAGACATTTCGACAATGGTAAAACAAGTCCAGCAAGACCGCCCGATGCGCCGTCAATCCTGATAGGAGCTGCACATATCTCGTTCTCAGGGCAACACCGGATGAACACTATGTACAACTAAAACCAGACCTCAAGTTTCCCGAGGTGGCGCTGCAAGTGGCTCTAGTTTGGACCAACACTTAGACAAGCATTGGCCCGAGGGGGCTAAAATAAAGATGACCCTTGGGTTAATTACTCCCAAGGGAAAAGTAGGCGGTGGTGAGGCAAATGGTAAAACCAAGGTTGGGCCTTGTTGGAGGAGTTTTATTCAAAGCGAACTATCAAGGGGTCCCATAAATCACCCAACCGCGTTAGGAACGCAAAATCCGGGAACATAATACCGATATGACGGAAACTAGGGCGGCAAGAGTGGAACAAAATACTAGGCATAAGGCCGAGCCTTCCACCCTTTACCAAGTATATAGATGCATTAATAATATAAGAGATATTATGATATCCCAACATAACCCTGTCCACCATGGAGCAATCTTCAACTTCACCTGCAACTAACAATGCTATAAGAGGGGCTGAGCAAAGCGGTAACATAGCCAAACAACGGTTTGCTAGGAAGGGTGTCAAAGGTTAGAGGTTCATGGCAATTTGGGGAGGCTTGAAGAACAAGTGATAGGAAGCGCAGCATAGCGATAGAACGAAGCAACTAGCATAGCAATGATAGTAGTGAGATCCAGGGTAGCGGTCATCTTGCCTGAAATCCCGCAAGGAAGAAGAACGAGTCCATGAAGAAGACGAACGGGTGAAGCCGAACCAAGCGTAGACGAACGAATCCTCACGATCGCAACGAAACGGGAACTATCGAGAAGAAGCACACAACATGGTAAACACACCACACATAGACAATACATGATGCACAACCAAGCATGATGCATGACAAAGCTAGATCAGGTTACTCATGGCAAGAGATGATGTATACAAGAGCAACACATCAAAGCGAGTTTAAATGAGGCCGGAAACAACATATAACAATTCCGGTAAGTCCTCATATGCAAGTTTCAAAGTTGATCCAGATCTGAACAAACATTAAGTTGAAGTTATTAAACATCAAGGTAAAGAGCACCCAGAGGATCTACACGAAATTCTAGTCAAGTTACATATAAAGTTCATTTAGTTTGGAGCTACGGCCTAGAAGATATGAGCAAAGAATGTTAACCATGGCAGTGATGCTAAATGCATCCAAACATCAAGCAGACACCTCAAAACAAGGATTCAATATGATAATATGAAACTACATGCAATTCTAAGCAAGTTTCATATAGAGCACACTCAAAACGGAGCAACGGATCAACACATACACACAATACAAGTTTTAAAGGACAAGCTGTCCAAAACAGCAACTAGGCATCTTGCAAGCATCAAAACAATAAGCTACAACACCCCAACATAAGAACAAAAGGCATGGGCATGAAGTACAGGTAAATCATGACAAAACATGAACACTGAGATATCTCCAGAAAACACTAGAACATGCTCAAAAGGACATGACAAGATTGCAAATAATAACAGTTTCAGACTTGGCAGAAATAACATCAGGTTGCAATGTTTAGAGCTATCAAACAACATGTTACAGGAACTTAACAAGGCAAAAAAAGGCATGGCATGATTCTACTAATGGCATGTAACAAAAGTCCCTTAGTGACCATGAGCAAAAAAGGAACAGAAGATATGATGGCGCCCATGTAAACATGGCAAGTTATATGATAGATTCATACATGGCAGGAACAACAGTAAGTAGGCATGTTGGTGAGCTTGAACCACTCACCACAAAGCAATACATGGAATGGGAAGGTAACCAACAGTAAGAAGACATGTTTATGAAGCTAAGCATGGCAAGAGCAAGTTCATAGGTTGTATGGATCACTAGCAAAACACATGGTAAAACTGAACTTAAAGTTAATCAGGCTGACAGCAACATTATTTAGCAAGTTGAGAGCAAGATTACAATAGGTTACAGCAGGCTATAAATGCAACCAGGGGCATGAATGGATAGAGCAAGATATGTACAACAGAACATTCTTATTGAACATCTCTAGATTATGCATAGAATGAATTGTAGCAGCAGGTTTACATAGCATCATCATATAGCAGAAACAGCCTAGCAAAACAGCAACAACAAGTACCCTACATCACAAGCTCGATGCACTCACTACAAGACCCACAAAAAAATACATGAATGGCACCACTGTGAAGAAGGCATGACATAGATAAAAACACATGTAGAGCTCATGCTCATAGGATGCACACACAAGATGCAACGAAATAGACAAATCATCAAGTTATAACAGTTTCAGCAGATTAACATCATATAGCACTGTTGCAATGATGATTCAGGCATCAAGACGAGATGAAACAAGCATGACACAATGGAATGAAATGTAGAGCATCTCATGGCGAACATTTTGATATATTACACGCATGAAACGGAGCAGTATGCAGCAAGTTATGATGTGATGAACAGGGGACCAAAATATGACAAAAAAGGGACTTGGTGGAATTTCGGGGTCAACCTCGTTTGACCGGATCTGGATCTGGGCACGGTTCTCGAGGCGGCGGCGCGAGCTCGCCGGAGATGACGAGGAAGGGCCTGGGGCGACCTCCTCCGGCCGGATCTCGCCGGATCTGGCGCGGGGATGGCGTTTGCCAGCGACGAGGCGAGACGACGGCGGGGTTGGCGCGGAGGCCGAGG